>NC_056728.1:1865540447-1865632947 GCF_019279795.1 Protopterus annectens | reverse complement strand
CTCAACAATTGTCTCAGACTGAGCTTGAACCCAAAGTCATATTTGCAGGAGGCTGCAGTGGTTTGTTGTCAAAAAGTGGTATTCAGACTTCTCTAACAGAGATGCAGTTATTCAATTTATTGAGGCTGTCCAGAAGAAGATGAGATAAAAACAAGAGCAATGCAGACAAAAATACAATATGGTTCTACACATAAATAAAATTACACTAATCAGAGCAGAACCTCATAAACACTTCTCTAATGTCCTTATACTTTTTTACCTTTATTTTCTCTTTAGATAATATCATCCATCAGTCTGTTATCTTTGTTATTGCAACTTCCATACCAACATTTAACCACAGCTTCCATTTTATTTTTCCTAATAGCCCCTTCTTTTGTTGTTCTCCCTCCTTTCGACTCAGCTTCTTCTTTAGTAGCATCCACAATACAAAGCTAAGGAATCCAGCTGTCTTGTATAAAATGATTTTATTGGTACGGCGGTAGTGTTGTTACCTCACAGCAAGAGGTTCTCCTGTTCGATTCTCCGCTTGGCTTGGGAGTGCCTTCTGTGTGAAGTCTGCATGTCCTCCCCGCAGTTGGGGAGCGTTCGAAAGACATGCGTGCGTAAATGGGCATGCCTTCGTAGATGGTTGGGTGTCAAGCTGGCACCTCGGCGTTTCATAAAAATCTACTGCCAATCATTAGCGGACCAGAGTTCCGCTGTGGCGACCCCTTACCAGGAAAAGCTGAAAGACAAACAGCATTAAATGAGCAAAGCTTTCAAGTTCTCAAAACCCTTTTTCAATACATAAAATTAATCAGTAATGTCACTTCCTGGGTATACAAATTTATATCAAAACCACCAGCCTATCATAAAGAGTCTACACATCACATTTCATCTTTCGTAACTTAATCTTCCCAGTCAATTTGCTTTCCTGTTTGGTTTCAACATTGTCTGTTCCTCACCTGCCTTTCTAGATCTTCTGCTATATTTTTCCTTCTCTTGTTCATTGCCCCTCTATATCCCATAAGCTTATCACTCCACACTGACTTTCATGGTGTTCCATACTTGATACATTCCATTTCAAAGTTAGTCATTATACTCTGCACCCACTTCACTTGCATCAAATCCCTCCACTTCCCTGAAATATACCTCCATCTCTTCAGCCTTTCTTCTTTATTATTTCAAATGAGCTTAACTAATGCATGATCTGAGGTTCCCTTTGATAGTATTATTATCACCATCTTTCACAATGTTTATCTACTAAAATCCTGTTTAATCTGCTACCATTTTTACCCTCATTCTTTCTAACTGCAAAATGTTTTTCTTGTCACTATCTTTCACTCCAAGCATCTAGCAAATTCAAGTGAGCCATTCTCGCTTTTAATTTTCTCTGACACTTGGTATGAAATGCTTCTCTACCATATTTCTTATCCAACATCTGCGATAACATATTAAAATCTGCCTCTTCTCTTCTTCACTCAAGCCAAAATTTGAGTACATAACTATACATCTTTGTTCATATTTACCAATACATACTATCCATCCAATAAAATCGCCTTTCACGCTCACACTCCAAGATCACCTACCTCCTTGTCTAACAAATGCAGACAATAACTATCAATTTTAAGCCTCTCCTCTGCATTCCCTCCTTTGTCATTGACTTACTTCTGCAAATAGATAATATCCAGTCATTGTCTCTTGATCTTAGCTATAGCCCTTTGTCTATCAGGGGATTTTTCCATCCTTCCCAATCCTCACCTAGGGTAACTTTCTGTTTACACTCCTTTTGGTCCTTCAGGGCTTTAGAATGTGCATAATGTAGATTCCAGTGCTTCCCTTGGCCTTAAAAGGTCTAAGCAACAGGAGACCATATAATTTAATAACAGCACAAGTGTAATACTTTCTTAGGCTACTCTAGTATTCTTTCCTATCAATTATCATTAATCCTGATTACATCTTCCTCTACATAATAGTGGGAAACCCTGACATGTTTTTAAATAGTTCTTTTCTGAACCCCTTTATTACCAATCTTCCTATGCATTCTATAATACCTAGATCCCATTCCATTCACCTTCTTTCCTTATACCTATCCTATTTAACATGCCATCCCCAGACTCTAGCTGAAGAAACACTAACCCCACAATCATATGGCTACATGCCATACAATATAATGCTGATTCATTCATTCATTTTTGAGCAGTTTACATTTCCCATAAATCCAAAAAGTTAAGTATTGAGACATATACTTAGCTTCAAAAAATGTACATCAAACAGTTTAACCATCCCCTCACAATAATAAAATTCTCATTGTGTAGATGGAAAAGTCATGCATACAAAGTTCAGTTTGATGATTGCTCCTCAGCTGGTTATAATATTTCCAAATCCTCAACAATGTTGTAGCTTTTTCATACAGATAATTACATTTATAAATTCAAGCAATGTATTTTTTCATTAGACGGAGTAGTGGTGCAGCGGTTACATTGTCACCTCTCAGTAAGAGGTTCTCTGGTTTGATTCTCAGCTGGTGTGCCTTCTGTGCGAAGTCTGCATGTCCTCCCTGTGTCCGTGTGGGTTTTCTTCAGGAGCTCTGGTTTTCTCCCATATTACAAAGACATGCATCTGGAACGTTTCACCCCCGGGCCTCAGCTGAAAATTGGCTTTGTTCCAAGTCGGACTTTCCCAGTAAATAAATGTTAAATAAATAAAATAAATAATTAATCTTTTATACATTCAATTCAACACTTCTTTCAAGAAAAAGAAAATTAAAAGAAAATAAATAGTAAAGGAGCAAGTAACATGCTAACAGTACACCTGTATTATCATACAAGTGCCAGCATCTTCTCTATGACTTAATGACTACTCCTTTCTCTGTATACAAAAATAAACTGTGCAAAGGTAAGGTCAGCAAATCAAACTATTTTAATATAATGTCCAATATAATGACTAAAAGAGAAGGAACAAAGGCTTACACCTGCTGACACTCAATATTTGCATTAACACTATTTGTAGTGAATACAGCATATTTGGTGCATAATCATCAAAAACAAAAAGACAGCAAAACATGGGAAGGCAAACCCTTGGTCACCAATTAACATGCATAGTATTCATTAGATATTTAACAGTCAAAAAAATCATCTTGCCTCAGACCTCCAGTTCTTTCCTGTTAAGACCAGTGTCCATCAGGATCATCTCAACAGGCTCATAGTTCATGCTCTAGGTTATATAACCATGAAGAGCCAACTTTCTAGTTAGCATTACAAGCATTCTCTAATCTCTCAGTATGGTGCTCTAAATGTGATAGCATTACTTTGTCAGTCATCCAAACTGCAGTTCTCAGGCATAGCAGACAAGTCCAAACACACAAAAAGGTGCCAAAATGAGCATTCATGTATAATGATTCCCTTCCCAAGCTTTGCCTCGGCCACTTCCATTTCAGGAACTAGAATGGTATCTTCAGCTAACCCCTTCAGATCTAACACAATATGCTTTGTCCATCTGGTTATCGGGTATACCTTTCCAGATTTCACATCCCTGCCTCTGTCCAACAGTTATTCTTGCTGCCTTTCCACTCTATTCCTTGACTTTTCTGGAATATTTGTCCAGTCATCTTCCCCCTCCCTGATTTCTCCCAACTTCCCCAAAGCCAACTGTACTGATTGTGATCTTTTAGAGAGACCCCATAGATAATAAGGACCACAAGCCCCCTTTCACTTCCCAAAAAACTAGTTGCCACCTGTACTACTTTGCTAGACCCTACAAATATACAAGAATCTGGATCTCTAAACTGGCTATCCTCAACATCATTCTCCAGCATCTGTTGACAGCTGCCCTGCATGAGCTGCTGATTGGATGAAGTTACATACCATCACATCCCACCTCTAGCTAGCTGGTACTGTTGCATCAAGCTCTCTGTCCATCCACTACTACCCTCAATTCATCAGTACCTCCTTTTAAAAAAGTAATCACCTAGACAAAGGATTTGCAGTAATACATCTTCCCTGCCATCTAACCCAGCAGGGTAAATAAGGTTTATTACTGTAACAGTTTGCCTTAGGTTCTGAATAGCTGCAATAATTGTCACCCACTGCCAAAGCAGTGATGTAGAAATGCCCTCAACAACTTTTACTTTCTGTTCTGCTTGGACTAAGCATAAGCTACTTGATGAAGTATCCACATTCTCTTATACAGAAAATGTGAATAATGCATGTTGACTTTTGTGCTGTCTTCCATCCAGCCTTCCCACTTGATGGGCCCTGTCTTCCTGAATGTCCAAGCTACTACTTTCTGCGGCTAGCTCTGTTACATAATCCTGGATAAACTTCATGATATCCCCTCCTTCTATTCCTTCACTTAGTCTGATAATATGGAGGTTCTCCTTTTTTGACATATTCTAGGTGTCTTTTAACTTCCCATACAATAGGGCCACTTGCGACCACAATTCTGCTATCTCCTGTCCTTGTGTTCCTACCACAGCCTCCAGACTCAATACTCTCCCTCCCTGATGCTCAAATTTCATTTTTTCCCAAACACCTTTATTGAATTATTACTTGAGACAAAGATAAATTTACATTCATATAAAAGTAATCACACTATAATTAGCATAACAACCATTTTATTTCACATATATTGCTATATATCATAAAATCTAAGCAACATGTTCATTTCTATCCATTCTCTGTCAGCTCTTATAACCTCTAACTTGGAGCATGCTGCTCCCACCTCATATGTGATCCCAGCAAGTTTCTGGAGCATCAGTTCAAATTTACCATCCACTATAAAAGTTTAGTTACAATTTTTACAAGACCTTCTACTGCATTCCTTTCTATTTCCACTGCCAGCTAACAATTGCTACTTTTACATCAACTCTAACCCTCTAGGAGGCTTTGAAGTTAAGCCTGTGATGGAAATACCTCTTCATGCTGCTATCTTGGCCATGGTTCAACAGTGTCAACCATGTCTCAATTCTAAACTTAACTTTTATATTACCTAACTTTATTCATACAGTGAATGACTTCCTGTCTAACTAGCTGCTATAGCTTTAGAAATTTGTGCGGGAAGAAAAGGACTAGCAGTTGGAAATCTGCCATCTGCCATTTTCTTATTGAAAATGCTACTATCTAGAGCAGTTAGTTGATCAATGCATTAAAATCATCTAACTGCACATTAGTAGTTCTTGAATAAGCTGGTGCAACTTTTTTTCTTAATAATGATTTTCATGCATGTGTGAGGTTTCCTGTCATTTTGAAACACTTGCAGTGTTTGCTTTTTTCTGTTGGGTCGTGTGATTTCAAAACACATGTGCTTTATCTCCATGGAAACAAGTTAACTGCTTCAAAGCCATAGCAATCTTGAGCATATTTGTTCTTTGTATCTGAAACAGTTATGTCATACTGTTCCAAGCTAGAAATAAAGCTTCCCGTCTTTACTTCATACAGGTCTTCATGATCTTAATACATCTTTATATCGGGTTACAAGTTATTAAGCTTTTTATCTGGGGCACATTTCAACCACTACTCATACGCTAAAAATATTTTACTGGGACACATTTCTATCACTGGTCATATTCTAAAAATATTTTAAGCCACTCCTGTAATGCAGGTTAATGCTTCTTCATCCCATAATTTATTTAGGTCTTGATCATACTCACCAAAACTGAAGAAAGGTGACACAAAAACCACAAGGAAATATACATGAGGACATATATTGCTGTTATAAGTAAATATTGTAGGTATAATTTATCTCCTTAGATGAGCAAAGTTGTAAGGAATCTCCAGTCAACCAAAGATATATTTCAAGGTGATCATGATCACCTGCAGGTCTACTGATTTGTTATCCAAAAGTAGTATTCAGTCTATCTGCTGTGGCTGAGATGTAAGGTTTACATTACAAGGTCATCCAAGAAATAAATGCAAGATCAATAAACACAAGACTGGCATGGTTATAGATTTAAATCAACTATTTACAGACACTAATAAGACTGAAATAATATGAAAACCTTCACTTTTTATATAAAAAAGACAGCACCTTAGAACTACCCTTATGGTTAATGAACTAAAGATGCAACAAGAACAGGTTCACTACAGATCTAGTCCTATGCTCTCCAAAAAACTGTGCTCATATTCAAATATGAGTCTGGGCAAGCAGCTATGTGGAGACTGCACTGCTTGTGTTCAAACTCCACTATAAGGTCAGGCAAGCAGCTATGGTAGAGAGAAGGAAGAGGGGTTTAATATTAAGAAGTGGGAAGGGATTTTAGGGTTAGGGAGCAGGGAAGGAGTTTTAGGGATAGAGAGTGGAAAGAGATTTAGGTGTAGGGAAATATCAGGGAAATTTAGTTTTAAGGAGGGGGGGTTGGAATTTTAGGTTTAAGTAGTGATCTGGGACTTTAGAGTTATGAAGGGGGAAAGGAGGTTTAGGGTAAGGGACTGAGAAGTCAGACAGGGAAAATGGTATGAGTTTTAGATTTAGGGTTTAGGTTCTGGTAGAACTATGTACTTTATAAGACTGGGTGTGAAGGCTATGTAGAAATAGGTTATCAAGCTAGTGGGAATTAAACCACTAGCTTTTTCACATAAATGGCAGTGAACTAGTGTACCACGAGCTACTAGCATGTGGGCACCAGTAGTAAACATCAACAAGTATTTATAGTATCAGTTAACCATTAAACCTAAGCTCTAGAATAAACGTGACAAATAAGACAACAGGAGGAAAAATTTCACATGCATGATGCAACACTAAAAATTTTGAATATCAGAGGGAGGAAAAAGATAACAGAGCAAACTAACCTTTAAAACATATACTAAGTAATAATAACCAAAATCCCTTAGAATTTTTATTATTTTCCCTAAGAATGGGGCCTGTTTCCCAGATGAGAAAATATAACAAAAGAGGGCAGATTTTTGAAGAAATTTATGAAAATATTTGAATTTCCATACTATTCCCCAAGATATAAAAATTGGTCTAGACTAGACAGAATTTACATCTCACAGGAACATGTGCTTTAATTGAAGATCTTGATACATACCAACTATTTCAGATCATGCACCAATAATAGCTGAAATAAAAATACAGGGCAATGAAATAAAAATGAGACATTGGTGCTTTCCCACCTATCTGTTAAAAAGAGAGGAATTTAAGGATTGAGTAGTGGAGATTATTCAGGAGCTGAGGATAGCAATTTCTTCTGAAAATATAGCTAGGATTACCTCAATAATATGGATGAGCCTAGAAAGAGTGCTGTTAAGCAACTGTTTTTTGATAATAGCACTAGAGCACAAAAACTTTTAACACACTGACTCAGGGAACAGAAAGTAAAAAGGGCTGTCACTAAACTTAGAGAGCCTATAACAAGGAAGGTAACAAGAAGTCCTGTAGAGATATTAGAAATATTTCAGAAATTCTATGAGATTCTCTATAAAGCAGAGAAATATGAACATCAAGAAAAGGTACAAATATAAATGTTTATGGAAGAATTAAATATGCCAATGTTAGAGGAAGATGACGCTCAATTACTAACAGTTAGGACAGGAGCAAATGAAATAAAAATCGTGATGTATAACCAATCTACAGGAAAGTCCCCTGGAATAGATGGTTTTCCTGTGGCAGTTTGGAAGCTAGGAAGAAAAAACTGATAAAGATTTGGAAGGATTTGTTTAACAGTATCTTAAGAGGAGGAAAAGTACCACTGTCCTGGAAGAAAGCAGTTTTTTAGCTGTAATACCTAAAGAGGGTAAAGATCCATCAGCTCCAGCTTCATGCAGGCCCATTTCAAGCCTAAACCATGATTATAAAGTGTTCATGTCCATAATGGCTAAAAGAATGACAAACGTAATGCTAAAACTTATAAATATGGATCAATGTGGTTTTGTTGAGGGGAGGCAAACATTTGACAACATTAACAGAACATTGATGATCCAGAGAAAATCAGAATGTAAGAAAATATCATTGTTGGTGGTGGGTCTTGATGTAGAGAAAGCATCTGACAGAGTAAGCTGGGACTTTATGAGCAGGGCAATGGAAGCATTTTCATTTCCTGAAACAATTATAAGGTTGATTAGGAGGATAAATGAGGAATTGGAGGCAAAAATTAATGTGGGCGGGGTTCTCTCTGTTTTAGCTTAATTAATTCTGCATATGAAAAGATCTGAAACTGTCTCAAAATGTTCCACATCATTGTGTTTTTTTCAGGTGTAAAATAATGTCACCTGCAAATAAATCCAATTTTTCTTGACTACCATGCCAATTATATCTTTGAATTTCTGAATCCCATATTTTTTGCCAGTTGTTCCAAATATAATGCAAATAATAAAGAGGAAAGAGGACACCCCTGCCTGGTTCCTCTGCTCAAGCAGAAATAATAAAAGGCAATAGTGGTAAATTATTTTCCCACACATAAACTGGTTCAGGAATACCCATATTTATTGGGATATGATAAACTGAGGTATTTAGGAGTATGGATTAATAATTATGCTAATGTGGCAGCTAAGGATATGTGGGAGGAGACTAAACAAAAGATAACACAAAAACTGAGAAAAATTGAAGTTTTGGTATATGGATATGGATGGTAAGACACAAGCAGTTAAAATATTTTAGTCTTTAGTGTTATACACAGATCAGGCATATTTTTATGAACCAGAGGAGAAGTTGTGGGCAGCAATTAATAAAGAGCTGAAGGACTTTATCTGGCAGGGGAAGATGGCAAGAATCAAGTGGGATAAACTGATTCTTTCCGTAGAACAGTGAGGATTGGGGTTACCCAATCTGAAAGGGTACTTCAGAGCTGCACAGTTAAGACTGCTATACATAGCACAAGCAGAAAACTATAATTCAAAGTGGAAAGAGATGATAATGAAACAGGGGGAAGCTAATGAAACAAGGAGAGACTGGGATTTTGGATGTGAGCCTTTAAGAAGAATAACAATAATCATACAGCATATTATAGCCATAAAGTAGCAGAAAATATTCTAAGAACTAAACCAATATGGGAATGGAGAAAGGAGATTCTGCTGAATTAGGGATACAGATAATAGGCAAGAGGGGGCTGGAAATTATTGAGGAAAACTGGCAAAGAATCCAAGATATTGTTGAGTAAATAACTAGTGAGGGAAAGATGATAAAATGGGAAGACACAGAGAATATATTTGGGCTGCAGGTTAGAGATTGATTTCAGAGTATAGGCAAAGAGAAAGAAATAGGGGGTTCTAAATGAAAGACCAGCACTGGTAGAGGTTTTAATAGAATCTAGAACAGAAGCTGCCATTAAAAATGGAATAATTAGTACAGCATGTGACTCCCACCACTGAACTAGTAATTAAGGAGCCTCAATCCTCACCACTAGCACCAGTGGAGGACATACATTGGGAGGATGACAGGCACACACACAATATTTCCAGATGCAGTTCTCTGCATCAAGTGCAACTTCCCTTAAGAGCACAGTCACACAGAGACCACAGTCCATTTGGGGCTGGTTTCTCCCTCTTTCTCCAGATCCCCAGTAAGACTCCCTCCTGGCACAGCTATAGAGTTGAGTCCTTGGCCAGGGTTACAAGCCAAGTCCTCCAACAATCTCTCTGTCCATTCAATGCTTTGTGTCCTGCCCAAGTAGCTGACACACACACTCTTGGAGATTTGTTTTAAACATACACACACATGGGGAAAGGCTGGCACAGGTTTACTAGCTATGCCCCCTCCTGTCCAGACTATAAGGTAGTTATCACTGCCACCACAACCCCTTATCAGCTAATTTAAGGCCCTTAACAAAGAGTGTCCAATCTTGCTGTGTAATGTTACTATCAATACTAATGGGAGTTTGACCAAGAGCAAGGCTATTAGGAGTGGCCCACACAGTGTCACCAAATAAATATGCAAGTACTCTCAGAACTTAAATATATCTAGACAGATCAGCCACAATAAAAGGTTTAAATATAACATCGCAAACTTCCTTTGGCTATAATGCTATTATTTTGATAAAAGCAACTAGCTGTATAAGTGTATGTGTAAGTACAACAATAACACACCCTAAATCAAGGGTGTGTATGAACTGGATGTACACCAAATAGCTTATAACATAAACAATTATATAACTGTGAGCACTAAAACAGTACCCAATGAATCAGAAAAAACAAAACCAGATAGTTAAACATTAGACCCGAAAAGTTTTTAAAATATTGGGTCTCATCTCAAGTATGATTTATATATGAGTATAAATCATACTTGAGATGAGACCCAATATTTTAAAAACTTTTCGGGTCTAATGTTTAACTATCTGGTTTTGTTTTTTCTGATTCATTGGGTACTGTTTTAGTGCTCACAGTTATATAATTGTTTATGTTATAAGCTATTTGGTGTACATCCAGTTCATACACACCCTTGATTTAGGGTGTGTTATTGTTGTACTTACACATACACAAACAGTCAAAAGGAGGCTAGCACCAAACAAATACTCACTAAGCCAATAAGCACCAGAGGAGAAAGGCAACACAAACCTTGCTGAATAAAATATATAGATTTTATTGCCACTGTTCCGGCTGGAACACAGAAAATAGATCCAAAAGCTGTTCAGCACACAAAATCCAAAACTGTTGAAAGCACAAACGCTATGTCTCCACACCTGCGTTTTCGTTTAGGACACTTCTTCAGATGCACTACAACTCATCCAAAACAACATTCCATTTAAATACACATTCAATTAATTTAATTGAACAATTAATTAGTCACACCTAAATCATTCCATTCAAGTTCAAACTTACTAGCCTTATAACATACCAAACATTAAAAACTCCTTATTTCTGTGACAGCAAATGCAAATAAATCTATTTATATTAAATCACTCTACTTATTATACTATTCAAATTTAATAAAACACTTCACAATAAACTACAATAATAATTATTAAAAAGAACATATTAAAAAGTATTAAAAAGTGTTAGAAATTGTTAAAAAATATTAAGAAGCTGCCTTCATCTTGCTAAATTTAGTTAACCTCATACTCATAGTACTTACACATACACTTGTACAGCTAGTTGCTTTTATCAAAATAATAGCATTATAGCCAAAGGAAGTTTGCGATGTTATCATCGCTGAGCTTGTGTGCACTTTTAAGATTATATTATCTTATCGTTTTATAAATACATATTTTCTACTGCTTTAGGGTTTGTTTGAGTGAATTTTATGGTGTCACTTTTTTAGACACCTATTTTTGAATTCATTATATACTTGTTTTAGAGTGCAATTCTTGTTTTAGACTGTTTTACATGCATACATTTGTTTGCACTTGTCTTGTTTGTATTTATATAGCATATACAAAAGATTCTTTGCATTTGCAAAGCACTTATATTCATTATCTGGATTGCCCTTTTAAGGTGTAATTGCACCAGCAATTGAGGTTTTTGAGTGGGCTTTTTAATTAAGTAATCTGTAATTCCTGTATAAAAGGAGTTCATTTCCTGTATGTTTTAAAATCCTCTGAAGAAGCTACACTGTGTTTGTGGCGAAAACGCTACTTTTATTTGCCTATTTAATAAAAACGCGTTAAGGAAAGAACTCTTGGGCTTGGTGTTCCTGTTGGTCTGGAGCTTTTTCGCTTGTTCGTTTTCTGGTTTCTGGCATTATGTTAATATAGTTTGAATACTTTTATATGAATGTAAATTTGCCTATGTCACAAGTGATAATTTAATAAAGATGTTTGAAAAAAAAAGAATGGGGCCTGTTTGGAAGAAAGGAACACATTGTTTTGTAAGTGGGATCTCCTACACCTATGACTATTTGGAAGACAGGAACACATCATTTTGTAAGAGGGATCTCCTACACCTATAATTAGTTAACCCCTTGAAAGTTCATAGTGAAAAACTTGCACCTCACTGTATAAATCCCATATTATACCATGATCCCCCCAAAACGTGCACGCTGATTGGCCAGCATGCCCGTTGTAAATCAAGTTATACTAATGGAAAAAGGTCCGGTCGCCCGGACTTTTTTCCATTAGTATAACTCGTTTTTTTAAAACACTGTCTCGCTATGTTAAATGGGTTTAACATAGCGAGACAGCTTTAAAATAAGCAACGGAGATCTCCGTTGCTTATTTTAAAGCTGTCTCGCTATGTTAAACCCATTTAACATAGCGAGACAGTGTTCTAAAAAAAAGCAATGGAGGAAGCCAGATCTCCGTTGCTTTTTTAGTTCGCTATGTTAAATGAGTTTAACATAGCGAGACAGTTTTAAAATAAGCAACGGAGATGTCTGTTGCTTATTTTAAACTGTCTCGCCATGTTAAACTCATTTAACATAGCGAACTAAAAAAGCAACTGAGATCTTGCTTTCTCCATTGCTTTTGCCTACAGCTCTGATGTACTGCGCAGGCGCGCAGTACATCAGAACTGCCGGATGCCAGACATCTGCGGAAGGGCAGTAAACAGGCATTATACTATGCCATTATTTAAGAAAAGTAATAGTTTCTTTTCTTAAATAATGTCATCGTATAATAGCAATAACCACTTCTGGGTGTGGGTAATGCTAAATTTACCCACGGTTGGCTTTGTTTGGTCCTCGGCCGCCTCGGGACCAAACCACGCCAACCGTGGGTAAATTTAGCATTACCCACACCCAGGCGTGGGTTATTGCTATAGTAATTAATCTGAGTATCCTCTGTCACTGAGACTAAGTATGATGTAGCCTCTATCATTGAGTTTAAGTACAATACCCAGGGCTACTTGTTCAAACTGTGTTTTCTCAGAACACAGACTGTTGGTTCACAAACATTCTGCTTACTGATGACATTACACCAAATGTTTCAGATTTGCACTCGGAACTAATGTGAAGGTGTTTAGCAGCACAGTGTTGACTGAAGCCTGCTGCTCTTAACATATACTTTTGAATCCATGTAATCAGTTTTCATGTGCAAACTTCTCAGGTTATATTAAACATTTTCATGAAGGTTTAGTTCAATTACTTAGTATTTCAGTTCTGAAAATAATTTTGAGATGGAAACCAAGATAAGTATATGAAAATTTACCAAATCTTTGTTGACAACTTTTCTATTAAGCACAGAGGATAGGATCATGTTTTGTAAAACTGTCCTGGAAATTCAAACTGTTATTTGCATAAAAACGTTCTAGCCAGAACAATAACTGGAAAAGGCTTTCTTTTTAAAAGCATTATAGGTGCCAGACAGAACAACTGGTGTATGTGCTTAGATGTGGATGTCTAGAATTTTATGTAGAGCATACAGCCCCCAAAAACATTACATCTTTATAAGACACACAAGGGAAGCTTAGAGTGAATAACTTGTGGTCTCTATGTAGCCAGAAAGTCTTTCTTCATTTTTGGTGAATATGATCAAGACCTAAAGAAATGATGGGATGAAGAAGTATTAAAATGCATTACTGGAGTGTTTTAAAGTACTTTGAGAGTATGATCAGTGACAGAAATGTGTCCCAGCTACTGGTGGACGTAATTAATGTGCTTTTAGTCAAAGAAGGTTGCCTGATTAAATTTGACACTTTGCAGCCTTAGGGTATCAGAAATAAACTTTTGATTAAGAGTCTGATAAACTTATCACCTGACTTATTTGTTCATTAATTATTTGCTTACAGTTGAGTTGTTCAGTGTAGGCACCATCTATAGATTTCTTTCATGACTTTGGTTTTAAGTTTCAAATATTAGTTTGTTCTACTGTTCTTTGTCTCCCTCTGTTGTAAAAAAAAACTATATGCAACATATACCTATGCAAATTCTTTCTTCGCATTTCTTTTGTGATTTTTATTCTATGGCTTAGCTTTTAGTGGTTAATCAACTAATTATTGAAAACAGGCTTAAACTACATTCTGCATCGCTGCTTAATTAACCAAGGAGGCAGTAATTGGGTGTTAGCTGTTGTCACTACATTTACTTCTAACTTTTTTTAATAAAAGTTATTGTCTTAACTATTATTCTGATTTCAGTAGTGTGTACATGTATTTTAAGTTTAGTACTGCACTGAGTTTTGTTTCTACACAGATGCAAGAAAGTAAGTGGTGTTGAGTAGGGCATCTCCTCTTAATTTGTTGTGCTCATGGTCACTTCACAGTGTGCTGTAGCCAGATGTGAGTGCCTCTGAGTCTTTTATATGAGGACAGTTTTGTATAGAAAAGCTAGAGAATAGTATTAAGTGACTGAAATGTTGCACTGTACCAAGAAAGGAAGGTCTCACAGCTGGCCTATTTAGATATTTTCACTGACAATGCCTTGAGTTGCTTTCAGGTATGTAATTTCCAAACACGTTCCACTTGAGAACTACTCTCACATTTGTAGCAGACTGTCATGATATCCATTTTCTCTAAACCAGACAAGAATCTTAGCAATTAAACAGATTACTACCCCACTTCAGTCCTTATTGCTGATTATAAATTATACCCTACTCTACAAACATCAAGAATTTTGGCATTGATAGCTAGGTTAGTCCACCCAGACCGGACCAGACCAATGTTATTCCATCACAGCATCCTCACATCTGGATAAGAATGGTATTAGGACTTTAGCAACAAGACTCAAAGAATTATTTGCCTAGCACTGTTAGAATGCTGTTACTGCTAGTCCAGACAAGGTCCCTGACAGAATATTGTGGCATTACATAACAAAAGTGCTTAATAAATTCCATTTTCCTGGGAAGTAGATCAAAGATTTTGCACTAATGTGTCAAAGGCTGTATAGTACTATCTGTCTGGGTCCATGGGTTTCAGATATTTTTGTATGTTATGAAGAACAAGGAGCTGCTTCCTTTCTCATGCATGTCTCTCACTCTCTCTCTCGCTCTCTGTTTTGAAAACTCCTTGTGGAACACAAAGTTAACATTGTCCACAGAAATCCATCTGTCCACAACCTTTCTGTGGAATCATATTAATGGAGCCACCTCTGGCACTCAAGACCTCCTACAAAGGTTTGATAAGGCTTCAGATTTTAAGGTAAAGGTAATCTAAGTCAGGAGAGCTCTATGTGGGCTATACACTGTTGCAAGATTACCCCAAGGACTTCCTCACTGACTGGTCTATAGATCATATGAAGTACTTAGGGGCAAATATGAACCCCAACCACAAAGAAAGTATACTAGACTGGATACTTATCAATAGCCATCCCCATATGTATAAATCAGGGATCCTCCCGGATGACTTAAGTGATCACTTACCCACCTACATAATTAAACACAAAGCCAGCAATCCCCGCCAGCCCACTTACAAAACATTAAGAAATAATAACAATTTCAACCCCATCAATTTCCAATATTAACTCAAACTCTGTAATTGGTCAGTCGTAAAACAATTGCCTCTGGATGAATTTGTTGCTTACTTTAACTCTAAATTCCTTGCCTTCCTTGACTCTCATGCTCCCGCACGATCGATTAGGACTAAAACAAAAGTAGCACTGTGGCTTTCAAAAGGGCTTTCAAAAGATACCAAATCAAAAATCATACTCAAGAACAAGGCTTGGGTCATATGGCATACTACAAAACCCCCTCTAGATCAAATTAAATATCAGCAGCTAAGGAATGAAACAAGAAAATCCATTATATTAGATAAAAAAAAATGTTACTGTCATCTTCAACAGAAAAATCAGAACAACCCTCAAAAGTTCTGGGCAGATATAAACAAACTTCTTCACCCAGGACAAACTACTACTCCAACCCCCCTCAGCTTCAATCCATAAACCCCCACAGGATATGGCAAATGCCTTTAATAGTTTATTTATTGAAACTATTCAGGCACTAGCTAGCCAACTAACCCCTAGTTGCTCTAACTCAAGTACTGCCATGCCCAATTCCCAAATATCCTTCAGCTTCCTACCAGTTTCCACTTCACTTATCCAAGCCCTACCAAAAAAACTAAAACCAACTACCCTATTAGCTGATCTTCTCCCTGCAGAGTACCTGTAAAAAGTTGACAATGCCATAGCATACCCCATCTCCATCTTAATCAGCAGAACCATAACAGAAGCCACCATCCCCTCCATCTGGAAAATATCCTATGTCATCCCACTTTATAAAAGTGGCAGTTCCAACAAACTGTCTAATTTCTGACCCATAGCTATTGCTATTCTTTCACCGTTGGCTAAAATCATGGAGAAGTGTATCCATAAACAACTTTTGGACCATCTTATTCAGAACAATCTGCTGGCTAACACTCAGCATGGCTTCAGGCCTTATCATAGTACCACCTCAACCCTCCTTTCTTTCTCTAATGCCATAAACCAGAACTTAAATAGCAATAAACTTTCCTCAGCCTTCTTTTAAGATCTCTGCAAGGCCTTTGACATGGATAACCACCAACTTCTCATCCAAAAACTGAAAGCCATTTCCTTAGATAACCTTGCCCTCCAGTGGTTCCAATCTTATTTAAGTGGTAAACAACAGGCTGTCCTTTGGCAGGACAAACTATTTAGCCTTCTACCTAACACACTAGGAGTCCAGGGCTCTATACTAGGACCCCTCCTTTTTTCTATTTTATTAATGACCTCCATACTGTCATCCCAGATACAACCTGCATTCAATATGCGGATGACTCCACGTTGATTTGCTCAGCCACCAACCAGACAAATTTACTGACTTTAACCCAGAACACTTTCAACACAGTTGAAAATTGGTTCTCGGACTGTTGTCTTATCTTAAACCCTAATAAAACAAAGCTACTACTATGTTTCCCTACTCATAAATCCACTGTGCTATCCTTTTCCATAAAATCCAATAATGGTACCATTATTTCCCCTGAGGGCTACACAAAACATTTAGGTGTAATCGTAGACAACAACTTTAAATTTGATTTGCATGTTAACCAAACTATTAAAATCATTAATAAAAAACTTGGTTCATTATACAAGATTAAACCTTTCCTAACTCCACATGCTAGAACTGCTATTTCCCACTTTCACCTACTCTCCACCCTTCTTTATGCCTCCCCGTTACTCACTAACCTGAACAAAGATGAACTTAACAAGTTGTCTAGCTGCTATAACCACATTGCTAGATTTGCCACGGGAATGCCCTTTAGGACACACCACTGTCTTAACCTAAATCATCTTGGTTAGCTTGAACTACATAGCCTACATCAGTACAACCAACTTATAGTGGCACACAAAGTTCTAAACCAACCCGAAAATACACCTTCACTTAAAAACATTATCAACCCCTATAGTAATCCTCGGCCATTTTGTTCATCTAATAAGCTACTGCTTCAAACATCCATAATTAACAACTCAGCTGGAAACTCTCTGTTTGCCAACAATGTTGGTAAAATTTTGAACTCACTTCCTGCTAATCTTACTCTAGAACCCTCTCTGACCCAATTTAAAAAGAGTCTAAAACAGTATCTTACAACACACTAGTTATGTCCTTGTTCCAATCCTGACTAACTCCTTCTCTATTAGTGTGTGCTAACTTGTTCTTTCTTGCAACCATAGTTGTGTTCTAACTTGTTAGTCTATTACTTTGAAATATTATTCATTAGAGAATGTATAATCTTGCTGTCTGAATTTGAGATTGTTAACTGTGCATTATATGTATATTGGAACTAATTTATTTTTCTGTATGTATGTTTGGAGCTTTTCTCCCCGGGCCTCCACTGAAAATGGACGTGTATCTAGTTGGACTATCCCAGTCAACAAATGTAAAATAATATAAATAAATAAATAATAAATTTAGCTCCTAAGTTAAACAAAATAAAAGACACAGATCAAACTGAGGTGGGGGAGGGAGGGAGGGAGAGAGAGAGAGAGAGAGAGAGAGTGAGTGAGTGAGTGAGTGAGTGAGAATACAAGCAAAGCTTTAGAAGAAGTCTTTACGCATGGACTACTGTATCACTATGACCAAAGTGGTACTGGCTCCAAAAGTGAGCTGTCTTTTAGTGACATATTTGCCCCCCCCCCCCCAGTTTACAGATGGCGATATTACAATCCCAGTCTTGTTGGTCATCTGTAAGACTTAGAGTACCTGTTGGAATTATGGTGAAAAGAAAAGGTGAGGAGGGAACTCCCACTCTATGGGCTTTGCCTATTAGCTTCTAAATTATTCTAGCATTTTTGAAGGTGCAATAAATGTATAATGTGAAAGTCCACTGGTTTGATAAGGGATTAGTTGGTAAGTTTGGGGAAGTATTACTTATGTGACTACAAGACCATTAAATCAGATCTTGAAGAACCTAAGAAATTACTGGTCACTAAAGGAATAAATATCTCATACAGAGGCATAGTTTCATTGTACACCTCTGGAGATGTAATTTTTGTGACCCTTCTGCAGCCTGCCTAAAGAAAAAGAGGGTTCAAGTAACTCAAAATGGCATAAATTGGTGATAGTAGTAGTAGTATGAGGGATTAGATGTATACCACAACTTGTAAGGGAGGAGGGTACAGTGATTTGTCTACTTGAAGCCTGTCAAGTCTATTGTATTTCCACTTTAGGCTATTTGGCTTATAACACTGTGCATTCAGCTGCATCTTTCAGTACCATTACATCTCTAGTGGGCAGACATATGTGATCAGGTGTTTTGTGCAGGGAATTTAAATACATTTTTATTTCTAACATTTATAGTAACATAGAGGTTGTTCTCACCATCCTCCCTGAGTCCCACTGACCGAAAGTGACTACTGTGGTATAGAGTTTACACCAGTTGGAAGAGATCCACTATTATTATCTCAATTATGTGTCCATTAGTTCATTATTATTAATCTTTTTTTGCACAGAAAATACTGTGTTTCTCTTTTCTTACCATTAAGTGCTTGGGTTATATGTACCCTGGCTAGTCTAATTATGGTTGATGGTGCCTATCCAATGTCCTGGGAGATTAGTCTCATAATGTTCCCCCACCCTATTGCTGAGACATCTGTGTAAGAGTCACTACCAGTGTGGGAAGGTGGGCGGTTTGGCCACCATTGTAGATGAGCATTGAAATCTCTGCTAATCCTTATTTGACTCAGCATGAGGTCTGAACACTGAGACTATTGTCTGCTTGGGGTCCACCAGTGAACCCATATATGAAATTTGACATGAGGACCAAGAAAATGGCAGGGGCTAAGGTAAGACCAAATGAAGAGTTTCAACATTGATAATAACTGGCTCCTCCCAGAAAGTGGAGAAAATTCCCTGACGGCTCTGCAATCTTTATATATAAGTGAAGATCCAAAGAAAACATCCAATCTTCTTGATAAGCAAGGAAAAGCTGACTACAGCATGGCCATCCAGACCACAACTTTTGTTTGGGAATGTACTCATTTAGTCTGCTGAGTTCTAAAACTGACCTGAGGTTCGTGGTCTTTTTCAGAACTAAATAAATACCTGGAGTAGTATTCTGATCATATTTACTCTGGTGCAACTTCATACATGGCCCTTTTTTGAAGAAGACTTAAAATTTATTTTCTGGCTACACTCTTTCTATGGGGTTAGATGTCAGGTAATAAAAGAAAATGGTTTAGGAAGGTTATGAAAGAATTCTGTAGCCTCTGTATATGAATGTCAGAGTCCATCTGTCTTGCATGATGGCAGGCCATGACAACAAGTGGAGGAACAAATAACCCTGACTGGCTTCAGAGTAAGACAGGCAGACAACCCTTGTGGATTCTGCTTCTGCTAGCAATGCATGTGCCATATCTGATGTGAACTTTTTTGCTCCCTTGAGAATGTGCATTAAAGAGTCTTGAACTCTATACCATCAGCCAAGAAGTTTTTTTATCCTCCCTTTCTTACTATTCACCAGTTTCTCTTTTACTTCAGGATTGAACAGGTCATTTCTATTTAAATGATGTTAATAAAAGATGCTTGAAAATGTCTTTGAAACTTGTAATGTTCATCCAGGCATGGCACTGTATAATAATATCAGCACCTGTTGGTCTCTATGCACCATCAGTGGAATTAAGTGCCAGATGAATGGTGAAAGGAAATGGATGATAATACTGTTACCTGAGTAGTGATTCTGGATGTCATCTGATCACCTGGTTTGTTTTCCACTGTTTTGCCTTCTTCTCTGCAAACACATGGTGGGCAAATAGCATGTGAGATAGGAAATGGTGCACTCTGATAGAAAAGGTGCAAAACACATACAAAATGGTCCAGCATACTGCACATGCAGAGGGGGTGAACTGGTAAACCCTGGAGCATGGAAGCCTTCTTAAGGGCTGCTATAGCAATGACAGAGTCAGTGAATACAGTCTTGGCCCAACATGTGTAATTCTTAAGAGGTGGGAGGATTCCTTCTGGTCTCCTTGGAACAGGTTCTCAATGCCAGTCTCTCTGCAAGCCTCCCTGATGACAAGAGAAACCACTTTGATTGCAGGGATAACCACCCAGGAGGCAGAGGGGGGAAATTTGGAAAGTTGCCCACAAGATGTTTCCTAGACAAGAGAGAGCTCAGCGGGTCATCCTCATTTATATGACATAATTTCTATAATCTCATTTTTAATTTGAGGTCATCTGTGAAATAACTGAAGTATTTTCCTGAATCTCTATTCTCCCCTTCTGGTGTAGGAGACCACAGAAAACAAGTGAACATACTTTGTCTTGTATAAATACTTCTTATTCCCTCTCTTGGGGATAGCACCAAGGAGGAAAAGGACGATGAACTATATATTCCAACCCACTAAGTAAATGTCACAATGGCCATCACATTTTCCATCTCTTTGGCAGTAAGACTGAAAAAATTGCATAAGCAAATAACAATATTTATCGTAAGACCAGAACTGTAACAGGTAAAGAAAAAAGGCCTATTCATGAAAGTCTGCAATGTCAAAGTGTCAGCTGACATTACGAACCCACTCAGCTCTAAGGGTATAAATGCAGAATGACAGGAATGGACACCAACCATAACCAATGTTAATAACATTGTCATCAACCAGTACTAATGTCAACAATATCAATGCTGCCATTACTGATCAAACTACTCCAACTGATGAAGTCAAGGTGGCCTTTCCACACCAAAAGCTGCATCAAGAGTATTAGGATGGAGGATTCAAAAGCTAAGGAATTTCAAAGAAGAAAAGGCACCAAGAGCATCAGTGTTAAAATTAATATCAACCCCCTAGCCCTGATACCAGGTGCTAAAATGGTTCTCTGTACCAAAGCAAATGACAATGATGGCATCAACAGCATCATCAATACAGGGGGCACTGATGGAAACAGCTGTGATCTTGATGCAAAGACTACAGTTGATGTCAATGTAAATTCCTCTGCCAACTCTGGAGACTGCAGGTTACTAACCAACCTCGTCAGAATTAGTAACATAACTGGGTCCATTGAGAAGTCAGTAGAAAAAAAGGCATGGGTAAGGCATCCCTATCCACCCAGATAGAGGGGGGATAAGGGACAAGACCCATTTCTACCTGCCCCTTAAGGAGAACTTTCATCATCTTCTCATAGTCAATCTGTATGGTAACAAAGTGACTGTGATGGGCTGAAAATGAGCTAACAGACCTAAATGACCTAGTGGATTGTTACCTAGTGGGTGCAGGGTCACTTTGCTCAACTCAGAGAGAGAGAAAAAAGAGAGAAAAGGCCACCCTGTTCAAACTGTTAAGTTTCACGATACCAGAATCAAAGGCATAATCTTCATAATTTTGTAGTCTCATTCTTTTCTGCAGAACCAAAATAAACTCTTTACAGGACCAGGATTTGCCTCTCTCTCTCTCTCTCTCACTTCGCTCATTTTACAACCCTTCTCTTTAACACTAGGTTTTAAAAACTACAAAAATGAATCTTTAGAACTATAGGAGGTAGAAGGCTCACAAGGGAAAACAACCTCCTTGGGCAAAAACTCTTTCAAAATAATTTTTTCTGCCAATTAAATTATGAATGTCAAAAGCTTTACAGATATTGCACTCAGCTTTTAAATGCTGGAGACCAAAATGTACCATACAGAGTGCATGCCTGCTCTAGGGAAGAGGCTTGTGCACACAGGACACATATTTTTTAAACCTAAAGGTTTTTTTTTTCCCTCCTTAATGCTATCTGCTAAAAACTAACTCATAATTACAATCAACAAAGGATTAATAAAGAAGCTCTGTAATCAGCAATCCAGACCTATTCCAAACATTAAACTCAGTCAGAAAGTAGCAATAACTGTTCAGAACCACTAGTTACAGAAATAGAAAGCATTATCAAAACAACTATTTAACTAGGAGCACAGCTGCTTCAAAGGTGTGGCAAAAAGGCTATCACCTTGTAGGGCGGATGGACTCAAACTGCAAATATATAAATTGGTTTGTCTGGATAAAGACTGAAGAAAAACACAGATTATCAATTAATAAAAACAGTGCTGAGAAACTTGAAAGGGTGAAATTCTTTCTTAAGGAAAAAGTTAGAGCGGGTCTACATGTCTGCTCAATGACCACTGACATAACAGCTCCGCATACTAGTCAGGATGCTGAAGTAGTACATGAGCCTGGGAAATTTTCACATGCTGAGCTAAGACTTGCAGTCTGAGTCCTGATCGTATTAAGAAGATGGATCAGATCATGTCAGCTACAATGCTGAAATGTTAATTCTACTTTACCCATTGTCCATGTGTTCAGATCTCTTAAAGTCATTTGTCAGTTCTAAAAACATATACTGTCTTATACCTGACTGAGTACTCTTACTTCCTCCATTATCCTTAGTTATCCCTTCCTTTTCCGTCCTCCTCTTGATTTCTTCCAAAAAAATTTATAAAATTATTACTTAATAAAAAATAATTGCCAAACAACAACAACATTTGGAGATGTCAGAAAACAACCAATAAAAATGCTTAAACTCCTCTTCAAACTGACCGTATTTATTAAAAGTTTAGTGCTTTTATCCTGTTATCACCAGGACTTCATTAGATCAATCAAGGAAATTAAACCAGGTCCTAGTGATAATAGGACGAGTGTGCTTAAATTTTAATAAAGTAACAATCTCATCACATAACACATAGCACATGATTCCAAACACCAATGCAAACTCAGCTTCGGTCACATCAAACTCTTTAGCAAGCAGCCTAAATCCAATTCTAGTATGGTCCCACTCAATGTCATATTGAAGCAATCTTAGTTTTATGCTTACTACATATTCCTCCACATACAGTCAAACAAATCAATACCAGCACAGTCCCATAAATTAAGAAGCACTTTCATGTAAGTATGCCTGTTTGCGAGACCACACTATGGTGTGGATAAGGGAAAATTCCCTTTTCCTCACTGTAGTACGGTCTTGGAGTGAGAATATTAAAGTAGGGGGGTGTGGGGGTGCAGGGGGGTGAAGACCCCTGCATAAATGTAGATTTCTTTAATTTTTTAAGATATATTAATGAAAGCGCTTTTTCGGTGAAAGCGCTTTTGTTAATAGATGTTCGGTGATTATGAATTCAGGACTTTGCACATACATGCATAAGTCCTAGATCTATATATATATATATATATATATATATATATATATATACACACACACACACACACACACACACGTATATATATATATATATATATATATATATATATATATATATATATATATATATATATATATATGTGTGTGTGTGTGTGTGTATATATATATTTATATATATATATATATATATATATGTGTGTGTGTGTGTGTGTGTGTGTGTGTGTGTGTGTGTGTGTGTGTGTGTGTGTGTATATATATATATATATATATATATATATATATATATATATATATATATATATATATATATATATATATATATATATATATATATATAAGAAATCACCCAACGAAGAAGTCCAGGAGCATCAAATAACTATTGCAAGCATTTTACTGGAGTCAATAATAGTACCAAAGTACCGCATATAGTATGATAACTTCAATCTTCCGATGTAAAAAACAAAACCATAATGCCTTAGCAGCGCATTATTGTTTGTCTGAAGAAGCGGCTTTTCAGTTGCCGTGAAAGCGCTTACATCATTAAATAGTTCTGTGTTTGAACCGAATGGTTTTGTTTTTTACATCGGAAGACTGAAGTTATCATACTATATGCGGTACTTTGGTACTATTATTGACTCCAGTAAAATGCTTGCAATAGTTATTTGATGCTCCTGGACTTCTTCGTTGGGTGATTTCTTCTATTCATTTCTCTTTCGCATCAGGGTGGTTTATTTAATATATATATATATATATATATATATATATATATATATATATATATATATATATATATATATATATATATATATATATATATATATATATATATATTTACTCATGGGAGTCTAGTGTATGATACATGAAATGTATTACACAATAGGTCTGGAGTTTGGGAATGACTTTCATGACAAAGAAAGAAGCAAAGAGTTCCTTATCTTAACAGTGCGATATATTCCATATATCATACTAATCAGACCCCTACATATTCTAATTATATATTTTTCTGATTCTTATGTCACAGTAGCAGTTCTCATAGATTTTAATAGGACTGAATTAATTATCTATGTGTCTACTGAATAAGAGCTTTAGATAGTTTGCACAGACTTTATGGATGGACATCTTCACAAATTGTTTACTACTGTAGCTGAGGTAAATTTTAATGCTGTTTGTTGAATTTACTATTTATCTGATGTATTTTTAGAAGAGTATTGAGGCTTATGTTAGAATTTCTGTTTTGTTTATTGTTAGTATAGATGCTTTCAGTCAGGACTGTTTTTGCTGGTAATAACATGTTCTGACTGGATTGGTTAAATAATATTCTTTCTTAGTTGCTATTCTTTTATATTACTTTTTTCAATGAACTTACAATGAATTTCATTTCTGTTATTGATTTGAGTTGGTAGTGTTGTTTTGCGGTAGATGTGCATTCAGATTGTGTGTTTGTGCATATATGATAAGTTATCTTTTTACATTATAGTGAAAAGGAAATAGTCTGTGTTTTAGTTTATTTTAGTTGGCATTTTTGTAGTATAATAAGTCTGGGTTCATTTTTTTTCTTCACAGTCTAGAGCATTTTAGGAGTGTCAGCATCTCTTTTTGTATCTGAATTGTGTGTAAAGTAAATCTTTTTGCACTGAATGAGCAGGAAATGTAGTCCATGTTTCACTTTATTTTATTTTTATGTAGCTGTTTTAAGCCAAGTTTGATACATTTGGATGTAAAGGTTGTTTTAGAGTGTATACGGTGTCTTGTGGGTATTATTGTCTGTATTATCTGTGTGTAGCATATCAACTTTAATTTTTAGAAAGTTGTGTAAATACGTCAGGATTAAGAGAATTTTAGGAGATTAGATGACATGCTAAGAAGGGTGTAGATAACCTGCTGATGTTGAGACAAGACTGCAGATGTTAAAAATATCTACACAGTGTACCAAATATATGTTTCCATCACAGCCTTTAACAGTCCAGTGTTAGTATAAATGCCCTCACAAGCCCTAAGTAAATCCCCTTTTTATCATTGCATTCTGCCCATATCACTTGTAAAATCAATTACAGCCTTACTCGTAGCAGAAGACATCTACTCCATCCCAAGCCCTCTAAAAACTGTTTCTCATCCAAACAAAGGTATAACAATAAACTACCTTAATGCAGTCAGTTTCCTTAACAGATTCAAACTCTTGGAGACATACATGAACATTGGTTAAAACCCGCCCGTGCCTATACCCTGGTTACTCTGCTTACCAAACCATAAGAGCAGGGAAAACAGCCTGCTAGGGGAGTTCTCCTAGTTATAAAAATAGTCTGTTAACTCTTAGCTATTTTGCTGGACCAAACAAACTGAATCTAGAATGGAGTCAACTAAATCTGGCTAACTAGCAACCACCACAAACAAAATATACAATCTTATATCTTCTAACTGGAAAAAAGGTAGACACTTTCCTCTGTACTTATAGGTTCATAGGTGTTTACTAGGCTAAGGGCCACAAGGGCCTTTTTAAGCCTAGCTATGCATCCCAAATCTCTGACAAGTTCTGCTACCCTTGATACGTGTAAGCATGTGCCTTGGAGGTGAACCATTTACAGGTTAATCTGTGTCCATTAGAGACATAGGTGCCAAACCAGGGATGAATTTCCAATTTCCCTTCCAATTGTCCACATTGGACTTGAATAGGGTTAAGAAGGAACTCTCCTTCACATGGATGGAGAGCCTGTTCCATAGACGGGATAGTCTCTGGGATACATACCTATCTCTCCAGCAGGTCCTATTTATGTCACAAGCAAGGTTTAAGTTTTTAGAATGGGTAATTGTGGTGCTATTTGTTTTGTGGACATGCAGGAGGTCCATTAGAGTGGGGTCTGACAATGCCCTGTATGCCAGCAAAGATCTCCCCTGAAAAGCCTGTAGGATATAGACTACAGGGATAGAGCCTTGAGGTGGTCTGCATAGGACATGTTACTTACACCCTGTATTCTTTTAGTGAGGAACCTCTGTGGACATTCCAGTTGTTGGATATGCCTGGTTAGGTACATACCAAAGGGGGCATTGTACTCAATGATAGGTCTGATGAATGCCGAATACAGTGGAACAATGACTTCCTTGGACTTAGATGCCATATCTTTGTTTATAAGTTGCACAACATAGAATTATTTCCTCACCACTGTAGACACATGATGCTCAAAAGCTAGATTACTATATATGTGTGTCCCTAAGTCCATGACTACTGCGTCAACTTTAAGGGGTGTGTTGTCAGTATGATAGTTACCAGGGATGGATGACTTCCCAAAGGGTACTATTATGCAGTTCTTGGCATTTAGTTTTAGTCCATGGCTCTGACACCAGTTGTTTGTCTGTGTCAGCTCCTCCTGTAGAACATCTGTGTCAGTGTGAGATTCAATGAGAGCTCTTAATTTGCAATCATCTACAAATTTAGTCAGCCAGAGACCACTGGCATTGGCCTTGACTTCTGAGAAGTAAATGCCAGAAAGGAGCAGTCGAAAGACTGATCCCTGAGGGACTCCACTTGTGACTGGCCTCTTTGTAGAGGTTGATTCCACAATTCTAGCTTCCTGGGTCCTATCTTGAGCCAGTTGGCTATCCACCAGATGACGTATGGATTTGTACCTAACCTCTTCTGTTCTTCTCCCTCTCCTTTTAGACAACCACCGCTCATCATCCTAGGTGGCTTCAGCATTCAGTGAAACAGCACCAAGCAAACTGCACATCCTTTACAGACTTCAGTATCACTCAAATAATATCAACCCAAACTTCTGTAAGTATCCTCAGTGGTAATCATAGTATCAATGGCTACTGAAAAACACCTCCTGTAATATTTTCTTCCTCAATCCTTTTTCCTCTTCTGAGTGACCACAGTAATATCACCTCCACCATTACAACCTCCTCCAACTTTTCCTGATGCAAAATTATTACATACCATACCTGTAAAAGGAAAAAACTTCAAAGACCAATGCACGTTAGGTTCAAGCAAGACATCCTTTATTACTTGCAGCAAGGAGACAAAGCATGTAGGTACAGGATTTATCTGAATTACTGGTGATCAATATGTTATTCTTATACAGTTCTCTCCATGTCACACAGAAAATGTTACTTTTCTTTTGCTGACGTAGTTGGACACAGCTTTCTGTATGTTTCACAGAAAATGTTACCAGATTTATTGCTGACATGGTCAGCTTATTTGTCTTCTTGCAAAAACATTTTGAAAAACAACCTGGCCTTGGGCTTATTTTTAGCCGACCTTAACATTTCAATTCTTCAATTGAAAAGTTCTAATACATGTGTTACATTTTGTCTAGATTCAAGGTACATTTCTAGCTTTGGTACAAGTAATGCTGACTGCGGTTTATACTTTCAAGTCTCTATTGTTCCCTTTATCAAAATTTCTAGCAGCTGCATATTTTTTCATGGCATAAGCAGAAATCAAATGTCTCTTTGTTAGGTCTCATGACATTAGCAGAAATGAAATGCTTCTTATTATGTTCTAATAGCTGTGCAGATTCATGCAATGTGAACAGAATAAATGTATTAACCCTTTCAAACTTCGAATGTACTAAGAATATGCACATTATTATTATATATTTTTCTAACATTTCCCACCTTTTAATACTTTTATTCTACTTTCAAGATAAGCAATAAACAGTTTTCACCCCCCCAACCTCTTCCCGCTCAGGATTTTCAGTTAAGAGAGTCATTCAGTTTAAGCTCATGAAAGCATTTCAGTTTTTGACATTAGCAATTCAAGTTCAGCATCTTGGTATAAGGTGTCTTTTCATGCAGGGGATGCAGCACACACATACCACCAGTAGGATGATTCCTACACAGATGGCAATCAGAACATTCATCAGGATGCTGCCCCAACCCCCAAACAATTTCTGGAAAAAGTCCGTCAATGGATTTGGTCCTTGTCTGGTCATAGCTAACTCCTGCTGAATTACCTCAAGGTGGTTGTCTATCTCGTGTTTATGGTTAGGAATATACGAACAGCACTCCTCCTGGATTAAAGCGCACATACCTCCTCTCACCGCTAGGGTGAAATTAAGAGCCATGCCATTTTGAAGCACTACAGTTCTCATGACATTCAGTTCATCAGTCACTAATTCTAGGGCAGAAAAGGTTGCATTACTCATTACTTCAAGAAGTTTAGACAATTTCCTCAGCTCCCAGATTGATTTTGTTGCTCCATATACTGGCATTACACCTGCCCATGATATAATGGTATCACCCAAATCCATGTGTTTCAGTCTATTGTCCACAACTTGATGGTGTTTCCAGCATGCATCGATTTGCCCCACTGGGTTGACAGGCTTTCTGATTTCTCAAACATTTCAAATTATCCCTTGAGGTAAAACTGCTGTATGTCGTATAGCCGGAACCGGGAATCCCAAAAAACAACTGCCAGACCAATTCTCAGGTAACCATTTATATGCTTTTGTACCACATATAAAGTAACAGTCTTCTACTTTAGTAGTAACTTTACTATATCCTGCCTCTACATGAAACATTTTCTTGGCAATTATAGACAGTTGCTTATAACGATCAGTATTATGTTTTACTTCTTCAGTTGTCCTATGCATCAGTTCAAAAAATGTATCATAGCTCGTGTTACGACAGGATCTGATGTTATCAGTTTTAGTGTAGCATCTATAGGGAACAGTCACATTGCAATTGCTCCAACTCACCTTGACTGTATCATTTTTATAAAAGCACACAGTTCCCTCTTGTTGAACAGACAATTGTAATGCTACTTTATCTCGTGATGTGACCTTTGATGTATCATGAATTAGGTTTTCCCAGGTATCGTTGGCTCCCAGGGGAACTGAAGTTAACAGTAATCCCCCCCGTATGCTGTTGGTAAAGCTGTACAAATCCAGCAATTCGAAACATTCAAAGTTTCAGCATACACATATTTGATTGCCTGGTAAGTGTTAAAATTTGGGTGCCACTCTGCATGTTTGTTTAGTCCAATTTGTGTGGTTAAGAAAAGGAATGGCCACAACAAAAAGATTATTGTCACTTGTACAGTCAACAGGATGGTTATGCAATACTTTTGTGGAAACGGTTGTTCTGCATTTCTGTTCTCTCCGATTCTTCCAAGTAGATGTATTTGGATCTTACTGGATTCCGTCATCTTTACTTAGGACATGTGCTCTTACTCTCTGCCCTAATAGGACTTTCAGCATCGATGGTTTCTTCACTGGGGTTGAGACGGATCGATCCTATTGATCTGACCCCCTTTGTAGCCAGACTTTGTGCTGAGGGCCCCAATGGAGAGGAAAGATTTTTGTCCAACTCAAAGTTCTTAACCAGTTTGCAGTGCGTCATGTGTATCCACGAAGCCCGTTCTGCTATCTTGACTGCAGTGGGTGTCGAAAGAAGCACCTGGTAGGGACCTTCCCAGTTTGGCAAAGCCCAGTTCTTTCGCTTGACTATTTTAATCCACACCCAGTCCCCTGGTCTCACTGCCGCTTCTGATGTTTCGATTTGTCTTCTACCTGAAACAGAATTTAACTGCAACAGATGTTTAGAATTCAACAACTTTTTCATATAATCAGCTAGTGTAAAATCAGCTTCCTGGTCGGATGACATGAGAAGTTTCCACTGGGGTGTATAATAAGCCGTTCCAAATAGTTTTTCAAAGGGAGTAAATCCTTTTGCTGTAGGGACAGTTCTCATGCTCAGCAGTGCCAGGGGTAAACAGTACAACCAAGTTTTTCCTGTTTCAGCTATTAATTTTCTCAGTTTGTTTTTTAGTATACCATTATGCCTTTCAACTAGCCCTGCAGATTGCGGATGATATGCACAATGATTCTTTAAAGAAATACCAAAATGCTTACTTAACTGCTGTATGGTTTGATTTACAAAATGTGTACCATTGTCACTGTAGATTCTTTCTGGAATACTGAATCTAGGAATGATTTCTTTGACAAGTACTTTTGTCACCGTGGCTGCATCTGTTTTTTTGGTTGGAAAAGCTTCCACCCATCTGGAAAACATATCTACAATGACAAGACAATACCTCTTATTTTCACACTTGTTCAAGTCTATGAAGTCCATACAAATAGTGTGGAATGGATATGGTGGTGTGGGGTAACTCCCTTGTTTGGGCTTTATTGCCCCTTTTTGCATGATGTTTGTTACAAATCTGACACATCAAACAAAATTTTTTAGAGTAGTTTGTAAATCCGTATGCTGTGAACACCTGGTTCACTAGCTGTACCATCCTCCCTGTTGAGATATGGCACTGCCCATGGCTCAACAATGCTGCATAGCGAAACAAATTACAGGGTAGTATCGGTTTTCCCTCTCTAGAGATGTACAGCCTTTCTCGAGGATTGCTCCTTGTTTTATCCATCGCTGTTTTTCAGCTTGCGTAGTGAGTGTCTGCATTGTTTTCAACATATCTAGGTCTAAAGTTTCAGAGGGTTGTAATTCCTCATTTAAAATAATACTTCTGTGGCTTTTTGTTTTTCAGCTATGTCAGCTCTCGCATTACCTTTTGAAATTTTATCTTGTTGCTTAGTGTGAGCTGTGCATTTACATATAGCTACTTTCTGAGGTAACTGAATAGATTCTAAAAGATCTAAAATAAACTGCACATGATTTATAGGTTTGCCAGTAAAAGTTATCATTCCCCGGTTTTTCCACTGTTGCACAAAAACATGTACAGTAGAAAAAGCGTACTGGCTATCAGTGAAAATGTTAATACTTTTACCCTTTGCTAAGGTACATGCCCAAGTCAGGGCAATCAATTCTGCTGCCTGTGCGGATAAGTTGTGTGGTAAAGGTTTTGCTTCTATAATCCCAGTATCAGAAACTACTGCATATCCTACTAGGTTCTGTCCTGCAGGACCCCTCTTGCACGAACCATCTACGTAATATGTCACCTCGGCATCATTCAAGGGGACATCCGTGAGATCTTTTCTAGGTAGTGTCTTTTGCTCAATTACCTGCAAGCAGCTGTGCGGTGTGCCGTCTGCAGGGGTCGGGAGCAGAGTAGAAGGGTTTAAACTCATGCATTGTTCAATTGTCATATGAGGTTGGCTCAACAATATAGTCATACAGGATAGATGCCTAGCAGGGGAAAGATATGCCACCTTTTCTTGTAATAAAATAATCACGACTGCATGAGGTACTCTCAAAGTGAGAGGGTGGAATAAGACTACTGAGACTGAAGCCTGTACTGCCATTGCAGCTGCAACTACTGGGGTAAGGACCGTGCCACTGGGTCTAGTTGTGATGAGTAGTAAGCAATGGGGCATTGCTTATCCCCATGCTGTTGTGTTAATACTGATGTCATGTAACCCTGCTTACAATCTACAGTTTGGAAAAAACGTTTATGGTAATTTGGTAATCCCAGAACCAATGAGAATGCTATTAACTGCTTCAATTTACAGAAGGCAGAGTCTGCCTCTGGTGTCCATTGCAGCAAATCCTGTGCTGCCATAGGCTTTTTAAATATAAAGTCAGTCAGAGGTGCAGATTCCAAGGCATAGTTTGGAATCCAGCTCCGGCAAAAATTAGTTGTACCCAGGAAGGACATAATTTCCTTCTTGGTAGTGGGTTTTGGTGCTTGTAAAATGGCTATTTTTCTGTCCTCATCTAATGTTCTACCTTCCTTGGATATTACATATCCTAGGTATTTTACCTGTTTTTTCCAAAGCTGCAGTTTACTCTTATTTAGCTTATGTCCCTCAGCGGCTAAAAATCATAGAAGTGCTATGGTATCTTCTTTACAATCTTGCTGGGTGGGGGCTGCCAGCAAGATGTCATCAACATAAAGCAAAATCTGACTGACTCTTGGTGGGGTGAATCCTGCCAAGTTGCTTGCCATTTCTTGTGAGAATACCATTGGACTTTCACAATATCCCTGTGGTAGCTGTGTATATGTATATCTTTTTCCCTGAAATGTGAATGCAAACCAATACTGACTGTCAGGGTGTATCGGTATCGAAAAGAACGCATTGCTAATGTCTACCACAGAAAAATACTTCTGTTGAGGTTTCAAGTCATTCAACAGGGTGTGTGGGTCTGGCACCGTGGGTGCCCTTGATATTACTGCATCATTTACAGCTTGTAGGTCCTGGACCATACGCCATTCTCCACTGGCCTTTTAAACTGGAAATAAGGGTGTGTTACATGGTGAATCAGGAGATTCTACTAGTATCCCTCCTTTAAGTAAGGCTGCTATAATAGGCTTTATCCCTGCCTCTGCATCTTTTCTCAAGGGATACTGTCTTTTTTGTGGTCTGAATGCTGACTTTGGCGTGATAGTAACTGGTCCCGCTGTACAAATGAGTCCTACATCTGATTTCCCTGTTGACCAGAGAGTCTCTGGTATGTCTCATAAGGCATTCTCTTCCTCCCTTAATAAGAGTGTCAATCAGCTGTCCTTGCAGGACTGCAAGTATACAGCTGGGTTGGTCTGAGTTATCCAATTCAGCTTTTGTGCTTGTATTCCTTGTTCTGACAGTTCTAATTCTGTTTGTTTTTCCCATATTGTGACTTTTTCTCCTAGGTCTGCCCATTCTATGTTTCTGTTTTTAGTTAAGCTAACATGTGGTAATCGATTAGATTTATAAAGTGCAAAGAACTCCTGGGGTAATGAACAGCTGGCTACACTGTTCCCTTCTGTGTCCCAGTATAGGTTACGCAATATCAATCTGTTTGCATAATTTTTAAACAATTTTTGCTCATATTCCTTATCAGGTCCTGGTGTGTTACAATAATACAGGGTACAGTGCAACAGGTGTTGCTTATCTGTGTCAAGGGAGGGGAACTTGCTGACGGCTAGGTTCATTAACTCTTTGGTCACTGTCCCTGGACCAGTCGTAACCAAGTCCTGTCTGTACCAATAAAACATTTCGCCCTCCGATTGCACTACAAAGGTGTCATTTTCTTGCTGTGCTTCCATACCCTGCATGGTTGGGACTACTGCTATACCAAATAGCTGCATGAGGTCTCTGCCCAAGAGGTTTACTGGGCATTTTGCAGAAACTACAATTTTGCTTCTTTGTGTCAATCCTGAAACTGGATCAGTTATTACAATGTCACAGGAGAGAGGCTCCCAATACAGCTGTCCATTAGCTGCTTTGACCAGTATATAATCAGGTGACTCTGTGTTATCTGGTAGTTTGGAGGGGTGTATCAGGGTTCGTGATGCCCCTGAGTCACACAAATATTTGACTTCCCTTCCCTCTACCAAGAGTGTAACTTCTGGTTTCGTATCTGCCTAGTAGAGCTCCAAGCACAATAAAGCTAGGTCTAATATCTCATCATTGTCACTAACTTCCTGCACTTCCTCTACTCCCTCTATCACATTCTCACTTGTCCTTCTTTTGCTAGCCCCTTCTAGTGATTCCTGACTACCATATAGTCAGTCCTCACCATCGTGGTCTTCCGTTGTTGTCTTCTTGTTTTTCTTGCAATCCCTTGCCAAATGTCCTTTTTTACCGCATTTGAAACATTCTCCCCTTTTCTTTCGCCCTTCAAAGTCCTCTGATCGCTGATCAGATTGTTTGTTTCCCTGCTCATTTTTCTTGCCTTTTTTCCTAGACTGTACTACATAAACTTCTGCTCCATCTTCTACAGAAAATACTTGTGTTTTCTTTTTCTTTTTGCTATTAAAATGCCATTCGGCATGCCTAGCAAACTCAAGTAATGATTGTAACCTGCTACTACGGTGATCTACCATGTGTTTTGTAATAAAACTGCTTATAGGTGTGCTACTGCCTTTTAAAAATGCATTTTTTAACTGCTGTTCATATGGGGAATCTTGTGTTTGATCTTCAGGAACCTGCATTCCACAGTGATTATTAAAACATTCTAGTAATCTGGCATAATACCGGTCAATAGTTTCACCTTCTTGTTGGATGCATTGATTAATGCAAGTCCAGTCTGCCCTAGGTCTCCATTTCTCAGAGATGTGGTCTGTAAGACCTTTTACTCTGGTGTCTAATTCTGCACTACTATGTGGGAGGGGTTTCTGTGTAGCGTCACGGGGATTCCAGTTCCCACTAATCATGTACCAGTCTAGCCCTACAATTTGTCTAATTACTTTTTCTATTTCTTCTCCATTTAGGTTATAACTCAGCCTCATTCCTTGTAAATCTTCTGAGAATTTTCTGAAATTAACTTTTGGATGGGGAATTCCCTCAGTGGCTTTCTGGATATCTTCCGGAGTCCAAGGTCTATACACTAAGATAGTTGGGTCCTGATTTTCTTGACCTGCCTGAGGATTAGGTACTTCTATAAGCAGGCATATTTCTTCTTCACTTATAGATTGTGAATTCTTTACTATTTTCCATAACTCTATACCTTCTTCTGGGTTACCTGTCTTTGTTTGGGACCTGGTCTCGACGGGGTCTCTAGTTTTAGTCAGTTTTAGTTTCATAATATCTCTATCCACAGGATATAGTGGAGGTGGACTAACTTATTCGCTTGCTTCATATTCTGGTAAGGGAGGCGGAGGTGCTGATGTTATTACTAAGTTATTATCCTCCTTATCTAAAAACATTGTTTTTAAATCTTTGCTTTTTTGTTCCCTACAGTTTACTTCCTCCAGCCACCTGTGTGCCTGAGGAATTCCTAATTGACGTTGCTTTTTAACTCGATCCTTGAAATCGTTTTTGAGCTGTCTGATAAGTTTAATAAGTGAGGATTTCTCTAATTTCCCATCAAATTCATATTTATTAACCCATTTTGAATAATATCTAACATTGTCGGCATGCTGCGACTGCATATATTTTGCGTCTTCCGTTAATGGCAGGTTTTGGGGTCTTTTTGTGCAATTATTACCCGTTTTGTTTCACCTTTTGATCGTTACGTAACTTCTCTTATTTTTTAATGTGGTACCATGGATTTTGTTATAGTCTCTCCAGAATGACTGCCTACTTATTCTGTTTCTCCTGACCTATGACAAGACAGTAATCTTTTTTGTCCCTGACTTGCAAGAAAAATACAGTCTTGACAAAAACAATACACATCTAGTCCCTAATCTAAAACAAAAAACAGAAAAAAGTAGATTCACCTTACCTGAGCCTACGTGATTGATCACCGATTCGTGGAGACCCGTCCTTCAGTCACAGATCAGAAAGTGGCTAGCATCTTTTGAATGACAATTCAGTCAGAGGACTTTCCATATAAGAAGAACCGATTTGGTTTCTTCCCCGTACAGTTTCAACCACCTGGCCGTCTGATCTGAGGTGAAGAGAGGGTTCCGGTCCGAAGGACCATTCTATAAAAGGAAAAATCTTCAAAGACCAATGCACATTAGGTTCAAGCAAGGCATCCTTTATTACTTGCAGCAAGGAGACAAAGCATGTAGGTACAGGATTTGTCTGAATTACTGGTGATCAGTATGTTATTCTTATACAGTTCTCTCCATGTCACACAGAAAATGTTACTTTTCTATTGCTGACGTAGTTGGACACAGCTTTCTGTATGTTTCACAGAAAATGTTACCAGATTTATTGCTGACATGGTCAGCTTATTTGTCTTCTTGCAAAAACATTTTGAAAAACAACTTGGCCTTGGGCTTATTTTTAGCCCACCTTAACATTTCAATTCTTCAATTGTACAGTTCTAATACATGTGTTACATTTTGTCTAGATTCAAGGTACATTTCTAGCTTTGGTACAAGTAATGCTGACTGTGGTTTATACTTTCAAGCCTCTATTGTTCCCTTTATCAAAGTTTCTAGCAGCTGCATATTTTTTCATGGCATAAGCAGAAATCAAATGTCTCTTTGTTAGGTCTCATGACATTAGCAGAAATGAAATGCTTCTTATTATTTTCTAATAGCTGTGCAGATTCATGCAGTGTGAACAGAATAAATGTATTAACCCTTTCAAACTTCGAATGTACTAAGCATATGCACATTACTATTATATATTTTTCTAACAATACCCTACTCAGGAGGTCTAGGTATGCTTACAGGAACTAACTAAGACTTATGGGAGATCAGTAATCAGTTTATCAGACTGTAACGTAATCCACCGTTCTTCCTAAATTTCCTGTTCTCATTAAAATATTAATAACTTATTCTGCAAAATAAGAAATTTAGAACAGAATCTGTGCCAAATTAGGGAATGAATTAAGATGTAGCATGATATGCCTACAAAGCAAACTAGTCTCCATGATACTAGGAGATATACTACAACATTAGAAATAACTGTAAAAAACTAATGGCAATAGCCAGAAATAGGTTTATTAAATGCAAACTCACTTAGACTCTGCCATAGATTGCTGTGAGGGAAAGGTTAGATTGCTTTTGCTTTCCTGTAATTTGTGTTGATTCACTGCCTTCTTCTATTTTGTGTATTGTGGTATATTTTCTTTACACTGTTTACTTGTATTCTGCTATCAATTGCATATTTAAACAAGGAAAGAGAACACAGTTGTATCTATTATGAGTCACACAGGAATCAGAGCAGGTCAATTAAGGTTACCTGTGAACTATGAATAACTGTGAATTACCTGTGAACAGAGGGTGGATCTAGGAACTAAACCTTCTATTTAAAGGGTAAAATAAAATATTTCAAGGCTTTACTGGAAAAGTTCACTCAGAATCCGCCATTGATTGCTGTGAGGGAAAGGTTAGATTCTTTTTGCTTTCTTGTAATTTGTATTGCTTCACTGCCTTTTTCTGTATTTTTGTATATTATGGTATATTTTATTTACACTACGATAACTTGTATTCAGCTTTCAATTGCATATTTAAACTAGGAAAGACACCACAGCTGTGTCTCTTGTGAGTCACATAAAATGAAAATTGTCCCCACCCTCCCACCACCACCCTGGTGTTGTATTTTTAAACTGAAATGTCTGTCTAGTAGCCTACCTTTTATGTTAATTTGGCCTCATATTTCCTTCCCTCTCTTCTTTCATTGGCTATTTTCAGTAAGCAAAACATTTTCATCTTGCAAAATGACCCCCCTTCAGCTATTTAAATTTATTTGTCATCCCACTGTATTCCATAGAGCCAGAATACTAAGTGGTGACCCCTTCCAGTCTATCCTGCTCTTTTAAAATTAGTGGCTTTCTCCTTAAATTGCTAAAGCTTGAGTTAACCCTTCTTTAAAATCTAACTGCTCAATGCACTGCAGCTATTAGGATATTAACCCATTTTTCTCCATCTTACCTTTAAAATTTGCAACATCTATTCCAACTCTACCAATTATTGGAGAGACCAAAATTTTGCCTCTCAGTAGTCATCTTGGGATTAGTGCTTCTGATTTGCTGCTGGTGAAAGAAGGAGCATTGGGACATTATTTCCTGGAGACTACTGATCACCGGAAAGCCTGATAATTGTTTTATGAGTGACAACTTGGAATTTGTGCTTATATTTTTCTCCACTTGACAAAAGACTTTCTTTGCAGTAAATACTGCTTGATTAGCTGCTGATTAACTTAACTTCAGAATATCTCCCTAAATATTTCATCCATAAATCATCAGTCTACTTATTAGTTTCCACTCAAGTGTTTGGCAGTGCCCTGTATAGATGCAGGCACCTTGAGTTGACATTTCTTCTGTAAAAACACCCTTGGAATTTCATCAGTACCTAGTTGCATACAAGCCAACTAGTTTGCAGTGACAAGCACTGCCCCAAAGTTGCAAACCAGATACTCCTGACATTACTTTATATTCCCACTACAACTGCCTAATCAATAAAAAGGCCTGTTGCCTTGGATATAAACTTTCCCATTATCTATGTTACCAGCTTGGTGGGTATGGGCATCCTGAGGCAATGTAGAAATTGCCTCACATTTACTGACAACCAGCTAATTCTCAAGCAAGCTGATAAGGTATGTGAGAAATGCATTTACACAATGTCAGTGAAGGCAAAGGTCTCACATAAAAGAACTCCTAATTTCAATCAGGTTGTCAGTAGTACACACACTGCACCCATTACACACAGTTGAAAGCAGATAATTAGACCCACATAAATGTAACCTTCCTAAACCCCAAAGGCCTCCTAGATGAAATGCACATAACAAACACCATCAGCAGTCCCCAATGCACTCTTTCAAAACAACACCCACAACAATACATATAGGCACATCTCATGGAGCCTCTACTTCTAAGTCCATATGGCAAACCACCGCACAAATCAACATTCTGGCCACTGGAGACTCCATTGTGAGACACACCAATGTTCCTCTCACTAGGCTTTAAAGGAGAAAGTCACAGTCAGTTGCTTATCAGGGGCCAGGATCTGCCACATTATACATGCACTCATGTCATTGGACCACAAGTACCAGTATGATTCAGTCGTAGTCCAAGTGGTGTAAATGACATGAGACATATATCTCCCTACACTAAATTAAGGAAGACATCATGGAGCTTTTGGAATATATGAACCAGTCTGGTAGGAGCCTAGCATTGAGCAGCATTTTACCTTCTCCAAGGATGATGGCACAATACGAACAGAAGATGACTGATTTTAATAATTGGCTTAGTTTCTGGTGTCATTCTAAGGGGTTACAATATTTGCTTAAAAGGAGACAGCTAACAGACTATGCTGCTTTATAGGAATGGTCTGCACCTCGCCTCTCTAGGCTTTTAAATATTATCTAAAACATTACCCCCCCCCATACTGCCTTTGTTAGGCAATGCCAAACTAAAAGTAAGTCTGACATAGCAAATCAAAACTAAGAAAATCTAAAGGTGTTACTGTTCAGTGCTAGCAGTTTAAACAAGAAACTCCACTCCCTAAAAGCTCTCCTCACCCTAGGGAATGCTGATGTCTGTGCAGTCACTGTGACATGGTTTAAGTCTTTGGAGAGCACACTGGCAGTGCAAGGCTATAATGCCTTCCACACATTTACACCAGCTACTACACAGACCAGTACTAAGGTGGAGGTGTCTCAATTTATATCAAAAATAAATTTACCTCATAGTTGGTCAAACAGAACTATGCATTTGAGTTCTTCAATGTTCAAATCACATAGGCAAAATCCCATACCACTTATTTGAAGGCTGTACATCTCCTCTGTCTCAGAAAACCCATAACATGTATTTACGCTTACTGGAAACACTCCCCATCAAACCCAATGCCATATTCATGGGCAGTTTTAATTACCCCACTATTAACTGGGAATTATATACAACACCAAACGTGCAAGCACAAACATTCCTGGATTTTGTAAACACAAACCCCCTCAACTAAATTGTTAATACACTGACTAGGAGTGCAAAGATACTGGATCTGGTCCACACTAATATGGATGATGCCGCAAACTCCCTAGTGTAATGCCTTCTCTGGTAAGGTCAGACCACAAAACTGTCTCTTTTAAAATAAAAATAAACCCCAGAACCCCAGCTAACCCTGGAATGTTCAAGAACAACTCTAAGGCTAACTTCCTCCTATTAAGTGATAACCTGGCAAAATTTCAAATCCCCATAAACTCCGAGAACACTGCTAGCTGAGTGAAACTGTTCACAGAAACCCTATACAAGCATGAAAATAGCTGCATAGAGACACCTGTACCCACCAGGAAGAAGTACAGAAATAAAAAACAAGTAACCCTGATGGAATCACAACATTAATAGGCTGTATAACAAAAGGAAGAAAATCATGGCAAAAATTGGAAGGTGTAGCACCCAGCAGGATAAAACCATTCCACTCAAACTATACAAACCACTCAGAGGACAAATAAAGTCTAGCAAAGCCAAACTTGAGGTAAATTTGGCCTCCCAGGCCAAGGACAACCACAAGGTATTCTTTAGCTAGGTCCACAACCTGAAAGGTACTACACAATTGTGTGCAGAGCTCATTGTTAATGGAGCCACCTATACTGAGCCAGAAGATATAGCAAACATTCCGGCAGACAGATTCAACTCTAACTTTACACCTCTCTGCCTCACAACCTTCACTCCATAAATAACATCAAATATAACTCCCCTGCTAACACTAGGGAACAGGTCCTCAATGCTCTCTCTAAAGCCAAGGACACTGCCTTGATGCGACCAGGAAATAACATAGGATGCCTTCTAAACACCACAAACCATGCCCTATCTGGCCTTCTGGAATTCCTATTTAAAAGTACCCTTCAAACAGGCTTCATGTCTCACAAATGAAGAACAGCAACGGTTATCCCTCTGCACACAGATGGGACATCTACAGACCCGGGGAACTACAGAACCATAAGTCTCACCAGTCTCATATGCAAAGCCATGGCAAGAATCATCATGGAAGTGATCAGTAATGACATATTAAATGTCCCAACACTGAACTCAGCCAAATTTGGTTTTGTCAAGGGCAGATCATGCCTACTCAATCTGGTGGACTTCTTTGAGAAGGTCAACAAAGCAATAGATAAGGGCAAAATGGTTCACACTGCCGACCAAGACATGGCCAAGGCATTTGACACAATATCCCACTTGGGCATTGTTTACAAACTCAAGAGGTTGGTATAAACCCTAAAGACACCCTGTGAATAGCCAGATGGCTCACTGACAGGATCCAAGAAGTTAGAATTGGGGAGTCCACCAATACAAACAGGTCAGTCATGAGTGGAGTCCCTCAGGGATCAGTCTTGGGACTACTCCTTTTTGGAATTTACTTCTCTGAAGTCAACGCCAATGTCAGTGGTCTCTGGCTGACTAAATTTGCAGATGACTACAAATTAGGAGATGTCATAGTATCCCCCACTGACACTAATGTTCCCCAGGAAAAGCTGACACAAAAACATAACTTGTGGCAGAGCCATGGAGTACAACTAAATGGCAAGAAATGTTTCATAGTATCCTTCAAAAAGTCATCCACCCCTAGTTACTATCCCATTGGCAACACACCACTAAGAGTCGACTCAGTAGTCAGAGACTTGGGGACACACATAGACAGTAATCTAGCCTTTGACCATCACATATCTACAGCAGTGAAGAATTCATTCTATGTTGTGCAACTTATAAACAACGGTATGGCATCTAGGTTAAAGGAGGTCATTGCTCCACTGTATTCAACATTCATCAGACTATCACTGAGTAGAATACTCCCTTTGCTATGTACCTCACAAGGCACATACAACAATTGGAACATCCATAGAGGTTCCTCACTAAAATAATACAGGACATAAGTAACATGTCCTTTGCAGCCTACCTCAAAGCCCTGTTCCTGTATTCTGTCTCCTATAGGCTGTTGAGGGAAGATCTATGCCTGGCATACAAGGCATTGTCAGGCCTCAACCTGATGAACCTCTTGCATATCCACAAAGCAAACAGCACCAAAATTACCCATTCTAAAAACTTAAACTTTGCATGTGATATACATAGAATCTGCTCAACAGACAGATATGTATCCCAGAGACTACCCCTTCTCTGGAACAGGCTCCCCATCCATGTGAAGAAAAGTCCTCTCTAATACAATTCAAATGTAACTTAGACAATTGGATGGGGAACAGGAAATGTATCCCTGGTTTGGCACCTATGTCTCTGATGGACACAGGCAACCTGTAATTGGTTCATCTCCTAGGAACCTGATTGTAAATGTTTCATCTCCCAAGCCCCTGCTTGCACTTAACAAGGGTACTAGAACTTGTTAGAGATTTTGGATGCATGGCTAGGCTTAAAAAGGCCCTTATGGTTATTAGCCTAGTACACACTTATGAACCTATGAAGTACTTAAAATGACCCCAAACAACAATGTGCAGAATTTCATATAAAATCAACACACATGAAACCCATATCCACTCCCCCCTTCCTCATCCACTGAGGGCATTTCAGCAAGCCAGTGAGAGAACATAGATATCAACCTGGTAAATCATTTTTGCCAATGTAGTTATCAAGGTTACAGACAACCCAAGTAGATCTCAGCATATGTCTCCTGGTGTCTAAATATCCATTCAGCCTTAGTATTCCTTTCAAATACTTCCCAATCACACTCATCACTAAAAATGGTTAGCTCAAAGAATTAAGACCCATGGTCACACTTGCTCTGATGGACTCTGTACTAAGTTTATATACTGCACATCCTGTCTTTCCTAATGCCTCTTTCACAGTGGTCTTAATTCCTGACTCATAGAAAACCTCCATCATCATTCTTATATACAAAGGCTGCTAAACTGCACAATCCTCACCTCCTACCATCCAGTACTCAGTCCTTCCATCCTGTCCAAACTATGAGAAAGAAAGTCATTTCTAACTAATAAGCTGTCTCAATGAAAATAATCAACTTTGCCAAACCATCATGGCTTCGGCAAAGGACATGGAATAATCTCGGAACTTTCCTCCTTTACAAACAGCACTTACAAAAAGAATGGACCAAAGCAACATCACAGAAGAAGAAATATTTGATGTCTTGACAGAAGTATATAACTAAGTTCTAAACTCAGAAGTAATTCACACCCTAGCAAACTATGACCTCATTGGTTCTTTGCTGCACTAGTTTGAACAAATCCTCCACAAACATTCCATATCCTTTAACACACTATTTATCCCATAACATCCTGACTACAATCCCACAAGGTTCACAATAGGCCCTCTAATTTTCTTAATTTATATAATTAATACAGTTAGCATGTTAAACTAATAACTTCTAAATTTCTGCTGTAAGTGGATGACCTTATGTTCTAGTCCTTCTAATCTAATGATGAAAACAACAGAAGCAAACCATCCTTCAGTTTAACCCACCTACACAACTGGAGAGTATCCTTCTCTCTAACAATAAATTCTTTATGCTGTGAGGTACTTTCAAAAACCTATGTGCTCATACCAACAGCTTTTGAATTCTTTCTCCTGCAGGCAACAGCATAAAAAGTCCACTAATTCTAGCTACTTTTAAGTTCCTATGGCAAAAAAAAAAAATTAAACCATCTCCAGCACCAATTACGTAAACATTCCAAGAAAACGCTAGGATGTTTTCCTTTAAACACAGGCTAGAGGTTTGTCCTAATCATATCAGCTAATAAGACAAGCTACAGAGCTGCCTTAGAAGAGCTCTGTGAAATACCCACTAGCATAACCCACCCAACTACTAACAGGGAGCAGGTCCAGGTGATGCTCACTAAGGGCAAAAACACAGCCTGAGTGGGCTCCAACAATATCCTGGAATGCCTCCTAAATAGCTGGCAATATGACCTAAAAGGGCCACTTGAGTCACTTTTCATCTATAGCCGCAAAACAAGCTTTGTATCATCAGAATTGGGGACTGCAACAGTTATCCAAATTTACAAGGGTGGACCATCAAATGACTAGTCTAATATACAAAGCTGTGACACCCATGCACTGGCCCAGTAATCAAGGAGCCTCAATCCTCACCACTAACACCAGTGAGGGGTGTCCACATAGGGGAAAGATAATAAATACACACACAGTAAAGTACAATTTCCCTTAAGAGCACACAGAGATCACAGTCAGTCTGGGGCTGGTTTCTCTCTCTCTCTCCAGGTCCCCAATAAGACTCCCCACTGGCACAGCTATAGGGTCCAGATCTCAGCCTAGTGGGCAAGCTAAAACCTCCAGCACCCTATATGTCCAACCAGTGCTTTGTGTCCCTGCCCAAGTAGCTGACACACACACACTTTGAGATAAGAGCTATATACAACCATACAGACACTCCTGGGGAAGGCTGGCACAGGTTCTCCAGGTGTGCCCCTTTTACCCAGACTATACAGTAATAGCACTTGCTACCACCCACTAATATTTATCAGCTACTCAAAGGCCCTTATGAAAGGATGTCCAATTATACTGTGCAATATTATTATCCAAATTTTAAGCGTAAGTGAATAGCAAGGCTATTGGAGTGGCTTTGTACAGTATCACTAAATACGTGCAATATACTCTTAGAGATTAAATTATCTCTACACAAATCAACCACCGTTGAAAGGTTTAAAATATTTAATAATAAATAATAAAAACACAAGACAATACTTCTTAATACACAGTGCTTGTCAAGAGTTCAGAGATCACAGAGAAATACTTAAAATAATACAGTAGAAAAATTCTGACATCAACACTAAAAAACTAATCAAATCTTCATAGTCCCTAGCTATATCTAAGAGAAAACACAATTCTAAAAATAAACTTACATATAGAACACAGGCAGAGTGCTGGTGAGTTGGATGCTCTCAAGACAAATGCTCAAATGCCCTCATTCTTTCTGTCCTTAAATTGATAACACAGTTCCCTGATTCATTTCAGATTACATCATTTCTTTCTGGTTCCCAGGATAACAGAAACTCAGAGGTTAATAGCCCTTTTAATCTTGCAGCTGGTCAGGAAGCAAGAACAGTAAAAGAAATTATACATGTAAATTCTAGCCATCAACTCTGGCCTCAAAACAATAGGCAGCATGCCTCCTTCTAGACATCTCGGCTCCGAGTTTTAGATCAAAGAATTTCACAATGCTTGACTTATCAGCTTTCTTACAGCAGAGTGCACTGTTGTTACATTTTTGCAGTTCAACATCCAATGCAGTCTTTTCACACTTAAGAGAACAAGCCTGTGGCTTATATTAATATTTATAAATGACAGAATTATCTACAAAATTATATCTAGCTAGGCTGGCAGCCTTTACATATCTTCACATATCCCCCACCCCTGGAGAACTCAAGCTAGTTTTTTTAAGTGACCCTTGAGAAATGTTGTTTGAGAGGGTTAGGTCTATCTGAGTATACATTACACCATTCCCTGCCTTGAGACCTCATCTGTGTTGGCATTGCTAATCCCACTGTGGTGCTGCACTGACATATCATATGCTTACAACCCTAGGCTCCATCTTAACAACTTGGCATTTTTCTGGCTGACTCTGTGTAACCATGTTAGGGGACTGTGGTCTGTAACTACAGTGAATTTTCTTCCATACAGATAAGGCTGAAGTATCTGCAGTGCCCACACTATGGCTAGACATTCATTTTCTACAGATGCATAGCATTCCTCCCTGGGTTGGAGCCTACGACTGAGATAAACCGCTGGGTGCTCTTCTCCCTCTGAAGAAATCTGGCTAAGTACAGTCCCCACCCCACGGTTTAAAGCATCATCTGCGCAACAAATTCTTTGTTGTAATCTGGACTGACTAACACATGGGGTCCTCCCAAAGCTTCCTTAATCTCCTGGAATGCCTGCTCACATGCTGGGGGCCACACTACCTTATCTGACCTGTTCTTCCTTGTCAGGTCTGTGAGGGGAGCAGCTATGGTACTATAACTGGGGACAAACTTTCTGTAGTACCCTGCTGTCCCTAAGAATGACCTCACCTGCTTTTTGGTAACAGGTGCAGGCCATGCCTGAATGGCTTCCACTTTGTAAGGTTATGGCCTGATCTTACCACTCATCCCTCTATGTCCCAGGTAGGAGACCTCTACCATACCCACCCAACATTTGCTGGGCTTAATGGTCAGCCATGCCCTCTGTAGTCTGCCCAGCACCTCCCTGACATTTTGAAGATGTGCTTGCCAGGAATGGCTATAGATGGCAATATAATCTAGTTAAGCAAGGGCATACTCTCCTAATCCTGCTAGGATGTGATCTACCAGCCTCTGGAAAGTCACTGGGGCATTTTTCATCCCAAAGGGCATCCTTATGAACTCATACAAGCCAAAGGCTGACTTCTCTCTAGCACTGTGAGGCAAGGACACCTGCCAGTAACCCTTTGTAAGATCAATGGTGGAAAGATACTTAGCCCCAACCAGCTGCTCTAGGGCCTCATCTTTACTAGGCATGGGGTAAGCATCCAACTCTGTGTGACTATTTAATTTCCTGTAATCCACACAGAACCTGGTGCTGCAATCCTTCTTTGGCACCAGCACCACTGGCAAGGCCCAGGGACTGTTGGACTCTTGAATCACCCCTAGTTCCAACAGCTCCTGTTTTTCCTCCCTCAAAGTATGTTTGACTCTCTCAGACACCCTATAAGGGGCCTGCCTAATAGACCTTTGAGGTCCTGTATCCACCTGGTGCTGCACCAGGTGGGTGCACCCTGGTTTCCCAGTGAACATGTCCCCAAACTCCTGTAGCACTGCTCAGATTTCTCGAAACTGGGTAGGAGATAGCTGCTGGGACATTGCTACCCATTCCACGGTGGTGTCAGTCCAAGCCTTACTGAGGAGATCAGTCACCAGATCTTCCCCAGACTCCTCCTGCAATCCACTGCAAATACTCAGCACAAGGGCCTCCCTATCATGGTAAGGTTTCATCATGTTAACATGGTGCAGTTTGTGCTGCTGCCTCCTGCCTAGCAGTTCCACCATGTAGTTAACATCACTTATCTTTCTTACCACTTTGTAGGGTCCCTCCCGAGCTGCTTTCAGCTTGTTGTGTCTAACAGAAAGGAGAACCATTACCTGCTGCCCTACAGCATACTCTCTAGCTCGAGCATTCCTTTCATACCAGATCTTTTTCTGTTGTTGGGCTTCTGCCGGGTTCTCCTGGGCCAAGCCCATGAGTTCCTTGAGCCTTGTCCTGAGGTTTAGGACATATGCCACAACAGGCTCCTTGTGAGATTCACACTCACCTTCCCACTCATCTCAAATTAAATCTAGAGGTCCCCTCACCCTATGCCCATACAGCAACTCAAAGGGTGAAAAACTGAGGATTCCTGGGGAACCTCTCTGTAAGCAACAACAGATGGGGCAAATATTTGTCCCACTCCCTCTTAAACTGGTCTGCAATTGGCATTAGCATGGACTTAATTGTAGAGTTTAACCTCTCAACCAGACCATTAGTCTGGGGATGGTAGGGAGTGGTCTTCAGTTGCTTCACCCCACAGTACTTCCACAGACAAGCCAACAGGTCTGACATGAAATTGGCACCTCTGTCAGTCAGTATTGCTTTTGGGAAACCTACCCTGCTGAAAATCCTCTAACAAAGCATTTGCCACCTTTTCTGCCTCAATAGAGGACAAAGCCACTGCCTTAGGGTAGCTTGTAGCATAATCTACTACCACTAGGATACACCTTTTCCCTGTGGAACTTGGTGTACTCAGAAGCCCCTCAATATCCATAGCTACCCTCAGAAATGGTTCCTCAATCACAAGCAAAGGCATCAAATGAGCTCTCACCTTGTCTCCTGCCTTGGCTACCTTTTGGCACTGCTCACAGGTCCTGCAGTACCCGATTACATCTCTGGAAATTCCAGGCCAATAGAAGTTTTGCATAATACATCTCTTTGTATGTTTTATGCCCATATGACCTGCAAAGGGAATATCATGGTCTATGGCTAGAAGTGCCAGATGGTAGGCTCTAGGCACCAGTGGCGGCTGGTGACTTCAAATCAAAGGGGGGCTGCAGGAGACAGCTGAATGGGTAGGGTCAATGGGAAGGGGTGTGACCAACTAGAAAGGGGAGGGGCTATGCATAAAACCACAAAAACTAACTTTAATAAAATACGCTGCCCTGGGTGCCAAACTGTCATTATGAGAGTCCAATCAAGATAAAATGAAGTGTAGAAGAATAAAAATAGTTCAATGCATTGGCAGCATGACAGCTTACTTAATATCTAGATGGAAACAAAATGGTTGTGAGGCATGAAAAAATAAATTACTTTTTAAATACATTACTGGAATGCCAGTCAAAATCATGTATAAGAAAAACAAGCAGCACTCAACTCAAACCACTTCTTCTTGCACTGCAGTTCTAATTATAATTTATATTCAGCTTTATTAAAGTACCAAGTAACACACTGAAAGTAGAAATCTCTGTGATGCCCCCACTTGTAAAAATGTTTTTTATCCAAAAAAGACCTGCTGCCTGACAACTATCTACTTGTTTCATGGAGAAAACATGATCAAAGTAAAAAATGAAAAGCAAACAAGAAACAAGCTCAAGATACATTGCTTAAAGGATTACTGTACAGGTTATACAGGTAATACAGGTAATAACACCCTGTCTTCAGCTCTCTTCATTGATCTATCTAAAGCCTTTGATATGGTCAACCACTCTATTCTCTTAAAAATTATTGAATCTCTCTCCTTAGAATCTAAGGCTGTCCACTGGTTTTGCTCCTATCTTACAAACAGGAAACAAGCCGTTCTCTGGGATAATAAACTCTCATCCCTTCTCCCAATTTCACTTGGCGTCCCCCAAGGCTCTATTCTTGGACCACTTCTTTTCTCCCTCTTTATAAATGACTTACAAACAGCTATCCCCCAGGCTACTTGTATACAATATGCTGATGATTCCACATTAATTTGCTCTGCTAAATCCATCTCTGAACTTCAAACTATTACTCAAGCTGTTTTCTCCAAAGTTGAAACTTGGTTCTCAAAACGCTGCCTACTCCTAAACGCTAAAAAAACCAAACTCCTACTCTTTAAGCCCACTACCAGATCCCCTACATTAGACTTTACTATCCTATCTAACAATGGAACCATTATATCACCTGACTCCAATACCAAACTGCTAGGTGTCACAATTGACAACAACCTTACCTTTGATTGTCATATCAACAATACCATTAAATCTGTAAATAGGAAACTCGGCTCTCTCTATAGAATTAAAACTTTCTTAACCTCCCAAGCCAAAGCTACTCTTGCCCACTCTCATCTTATCTCGACTCTTCTCTACGCCTCACCAATCTATACTAACCTTAAGAAAAATAATCTCTCAAAATTATCGTCCACGTACAATAATATAGCTAGATTTGTCACTGGTAAACCCTTCAGAGCTCACCACTGTCTGAATCTGCAGCAACTTAACTGGCTTGAACTGTCAAACATGTTGCTTCAGTCCCAACTGACATTTGTCCAAAGAGCATTCTACCAACCTCATAACACACCTATACTCTCCAACCTCATAACCCCCTACTCCAATCTGAACTCCCTCCGTTCATCAAGTAAGCTGCTAGTTACCTTAACCAAATCCAATAACCTAGCAGGTGATTCCCTTTTCTCTAATACTATTGGAAAACACTGGAATCAACTGCCTACTGAACTTACTTCCATTGCATCTACTGTTCTGTTTAAACAAAAACTCAGAATTTACCTTAAAAGTCACTGGATGTGTCCCTGCTCTAATCCTGACTAAAGTAATTTGCTTCATCTAATCCATCTTTCTCTCCCTACTTTTCTCTCCATCCTGCTTCCTCTCTTTACCTTTCTATCTCTACCTCTTTAAACTCCTCCTCTTCATCTTTCCTCCTTATGGCTACAAATCTCTTTCAAACAAGTATTTGTCTCTTTATTTTTGCTCTCTCATTTTTCGCTGCTTCTCTCTCCTTAATCTTTAATCTCTCTTCTTGGTATTAAAACATGTTAGTATGTTCATCATGATGTTACTTATTCCCTAGAAAGTCAACTTCCTCTTCTTTCTTTTGATAACTTTCTTTCATTTCTCTTGCCCTGCTCTTACTCTTACTATTCTTGTTTTATAAATAGGTAATAATGTGTATTATGATATTTGTGCTTAAAATGTATTTCCTTTTGTTTAAATGTGGAGCTTTTCTCACCGGGCCTCTGCTGAAAATGGAAATATATCCAGTTGGACTAGCCCGGTCAACAAATGTAAAATAAATAAAATAAAATAAAATTATGGACCACACATGATTGGCATTCTGTTTAGTTTACGGGTAAAGCCTGCAGAGATGACTGGAAGTCTCCAACAAGTGTAATGAGCTTCTTAAAATAATGTAATCCTGTCCTTTATTGCAAATACTGTCATATGCATTTCAGTTCCAAAGGCTTATACATTATCTAGTTAAGTATTCTCTGCATGGCAACACCAGAAAGGCTTTCAGTGTTGGCAATTCTTTAACAGTATGCTTATTAAAGCTTACTTGCATCTTACGATCTCAGACAAGCTTACCTGATGGTCATTAAAGCATTGCTACTTAAACACAGAGCAACAGGTACTTTCAGTAATAAGCATAAATCACCAGTACAAAAATATGACAAACCAGACCATTCTGCAAAATCAAGGACAGATGAAAAGTCACTGTAGTACTTGTGTCTACCTTGGATGAGGGGATACTCTGCATATTTACACTGCATAAATACTCCTTGCCTTGCTTGGACACATCCAGAGTCACTACATGGGGGAGTGGGGTGCAACAAGTATGTCAGAATTTGAAATGTCTCTGGCTGACTGTGATGGCCCTGACACATTTGTCATACCTCTCAACCTCAGAGCAAGAAATCTGGACAAAGCCATACATAGAAGTGGGTCAAAGGCCCACAATATTTTAAATATTGCTCTTATAAACTTAGAAAGATAATAGAATAGGTCTTGCATTAGTATGAATTTTCTGAAGTGTATGAAATCTGAAACTCAAATGTCTGCCATTATTTTCTAACTTCAGACTTTAATTATTTGTCACTAATTTGCCAAAAAAAAAAAAAAACAATTTTATGAAAAATGGACCAAAAATGTGATGCAAAAATATAAAATAGCCACACAATACAGCTGGGAACCTGTCAAAGAAGGGACACTTTAATATTAGTACTGCTAACTTGAGCAGCTGACAAAAATAAAAGAATCTACATGCATTTCTGAAATAAAAGTAATGTATAACTCTGATTATTACAGTTATTTCTTAATTGTAAACCCTCCATGTTTTCTTCCAAAATTGCTATTTTGCAGAGGGATTATTAGGGGGAAGAGCAACATTTTGAGCCAAAACTGGGGACAGTTGAAAGGTTTAGCTATGCCTAATTCTATAAAGCAATTTATTTTCATGTACCTCTCAACCTGTTAATACAATAAATCTGGATAAGGCCAAATATATTGGGGGAACATATAAACAGTAATAAAAATTGCTCTTGTATAAACTGAGACAGTTGATGCATTTTTCTGAAGGTTATGAAGTCTAAAACTCAGTGTGTCATTATTTAGTGACTTAATTACTAAATGATTTGCTAAAAAAACACAAATTTTATGAGGAACAAACCAAAAATAAGAAGCAAAAATCTATTCATGCTTTGAAAATCTGGATAGTTGGGAGGGATAGTTCAGCTGGGGCTGTCTGAGTTTGCCACCCTTCCCCCTTGCAATATGGTCGAATGGAGCCTCCCCCCTGCAGCCATTCCAATGGTCCATTACTTGGCTATTTCACTCCATTTACCACAAACACTAATGTGCATACTGCTTTACTTCTATGATGATTTGGACTTCATTTGAAAGTTTTATTTTGCATTTTACAGAACAAACACTCAGTGCAGTCTCACAATGAAAACAGACTTAGCATTAAAACTTCTCTGCCCTTGAAACTCACATTCACTGAAACAGCATTGAAACCCACATTCAAAGAAAATACATTTTGCCATTGGCAGATAAAGATTAACTCTGGGCTGTTTTCATATCATAGGCCCCTTGCATATGAAACATACATGTGCTCTTTGATACACCTTCCTGATTGTACTAAATTATATTCCTTGTACAATACAGTACAGTTGTTAGAGGGCGTTTTAAATTTATTAAACAATGAAACAAAACGCATGCACCAATAATGACAAAACTGCCCAATTCAGAACATTTTTCCAGTAAACAATGAAACAAAATGCATGCATCCATAATGACAAAACTGCCACTTCAGAACATTTCCATCATAAAAGTCTACTCAAACTTCTACAGTCCACCATTATCAGTAAATATGCACAATTCTACAGTCCACCATTATCAGTAAATATGCACAATCTCTGAAGAAGTAAAAGTCATCTAAATAATTCCACATTAAAGAAATCTATAACTAATGAAGAGGTTGCGGCTAGCAAACACCTTTATATTTCATGGTTTCATTGAAAAATAAAGTGTCTGTTGCCCCTGAGGAATAAATTGCCTATATTACATTAAAAAATGATAAGCTAGTAATACTGCAATAGGAAATGGATGCAAACTGATAAAAGGCTTATAGTTAGTATCTTTGCCAAGGAAGACACTCAGTACGGCAGCATCCACCACTTGTGGGAGTAGAACCCACAGCCTTCTGCATCAAAAGAAAGTACACAACCTGTTGTGCTATTAATAATGCAAGCAGACTTAGCATAAGCAGCACTAAACTTCTCTTCCCATGCAGCTCTAAGCTCCTTGTAAAATCTATTCAATACTCAACTGCATCTCAACTTCGCAGCACAAGAAATCTGGAAAAAGACAAAATTTGTTGGGGGGGAGGGGGCAAAAGCCCAAAAACCAAGGACACATCAAACATTGCTTGTATAATCTTGGAAAGTTGCTAGAATAAAATGCTGTGTTACCACCATACATTTTACTGCCAAGGTCCCTGTGCAAAACAGTCAGAGCAGTATACCACTACGCCAAATCAGCTGCTTTGTGAAAGAAAAATGCTGTGTTACCACCATACATTTTACTGCCAAGGTCCCTGTGCAAAACAGTCAGAGCAACATACCAGTACGCCAAATCAGCTGCTTTGTGAAAGAGGAGGAAGACTGAAACTTAAATGGCTATCATTTAGTGAATTCAGTTCTCACCATAGTGGTCAACCTCTTAGCACAAAACACCTGGACAAACCCAGTAATGAGGGAGCACAGCCCTCAAACATATTCAGTGAATTCAGTGCTTGCCATAGTTGCCAACCTTAGCACAAAAAACCTGGACAAAGCCAATAATGGGGAATAGTCCCAAAAATAGGGACAAATTTCAAATATTCATCTTATAAACTTAGAAAATTGCTAGAATAAAAAGGTTGTGTTACTATGTATTTTCTGAAGAATATGCAGTCTGAAATTCAAATGCCTGTCAATTTTACTTCTGATGGAACAAAAACAATTTTCAGCAGATGCCCACGGAGAAGTACTGCAGACACGTCTTTGTAAAATGACAGAACACCAGAGCAAATCCACACAAACACAGGGAGGAGATGCAGACTCCATACAGAAGGCACCCCAGCCAAGAATCAAACCAGAAAACCTATAGCTGTGAGGCAACAATGCTACCACTGCACCATCAAATATGTAAGGAGTTAAAATTCAGAAACCTGAAGTCTGAAATTCAAATGCCTGTCAATTTTATTTAACATTTGTTAACCAGGACAGTCTGACTTGGAGCAAAAAAACAATTTTCAGCAGAGGCCCAGGAAGAAATAATGCAGACATGTCTTTGTTACATGGGGGGACACAAAAGCAAACCCACACAAACACAGGGAGAAGATGCAGACCCCACACAGAAGGCACCCCAGCCAAGAATCAAACCTAAGAACCTGCAGCTGTGAGGCAACAATGTTATCACTGCACCATCAAATATCAATCATTTAAATATTTAGAAACCACAGCTATTATGAGGAATAGAACAGATCAAATATGAGGCAAAAAATCTGCATTTTTTTTTTACAAATGGTGTTGGGTAGGGAATTCAGGCTCTTAACACCTGCATACAAGGTACAGGGTTCAAGCCTGAGGTATTCCCTACCACACTACCATGAGTTTGCTCTAGCAACTGGGGCATTTTACACACACACACATACACACACACACACACACACACACACACACACACACACACACACACACACACACACACACACACACACACACACCCTACCTGTTTAAATGTGTCCAGATCCAAGTCCACGAAGTAGCCCACTCGACATCCATGAACCAGCAGTAACAAGTCCTCCATAAAGCCCACTCAAAACCCCCCACGAGAGTTTAAAACTTACCTCACCTCTCCCCTGATTGGTCCTGTCTGCTGATGAAGCAGTCCGGAGCTCCTCTGTTCTGTGCGGTCGTCACCGCACAGATTCCTGGGCATCTGCGGGGCAGAAATGCCTTCCCTGTATCTGGACTGCTGACTCAGGCAGTCTGACTTCGCACAGATTCCTGGGCATCTGCGGGGCAGTCTGAGTGCATCTGCACATGCGCAGAGTTAGTTCTGGGACTCATGAAAAAAAATTTTTTGTTTTCTTTTTTCTTTAATTTTCTGTTTCACAGTTTGTTTTTCTTTTTGTTTGTAGGTGGGAGGGTTGCAGTCCTGCAGTCCTATAGCACGAGCCGCCCCTGCTAGGCACTACCAACTGCTGTACCCTCTCACCTTCTAGCCCTCCCTCAGGGGCACACTCTCTGTACAGTAACCCTTTGTTCCAGTATACAGATTTCCCCTTCCCTTGAGAATCAGGTGCCTCACTAGCTACCTGCCTCAGGCCTTGCAATGTAGGATCTTAGAACTGAGCCTGTTTCAACTCTCTCTTTGTAACCCTTTCCAGCATCCCTTCCACAGGAATTCTGGCATGCTCTGACAGTGGTGCCTCACTGTCAGCCTGGGTACTACTACTCACCTCTACCTTTGCAGTCACTCTGTCCAAGGAAACATCAGCATCTACAAGCAGCTGTGGCTCACCTTCATTCTCACTGCTACAGTGTAGCTTCCTCCCTGAAGTAATCACATCACCTGTCCTTGCTGCAAGTATGTGGTCTTTCTGGCTCTCCCCCAGGCTACCAGACCTACATGCTTGTCTCCAAGCCTGACTGCATGTAACTACATGAGCGCATGGTACTCCATTATCAAAATCTTTCCCTATCAAGACATCTGCAGGATGGTAGTTCGGTACCCCTTTTGTCTCAAGACAACCTACTATTGGCATTTTGTCTTCCCCACTTACTGACTCTCTCACCTTTTGTTCCCCACCTTGCCTCTGTGGACATCTGTATGCCACATGGTCCCACTGGTTGCATTCAAAACATTTAACCTTAGGTCCTGGACATGTACCTGGACTAGTGGGTTCTCCTGCTACTGGCAGATGCTGTTGGGGCAGTCTGTGCTGCCCACCATGGGTTCCTTTAGACCCATGAGTAGTACTGGGGGTCCCTTTCCTGTGCAGGGATGCCCTGCTTGTTAGGTATAGGTCCCCCTTTTTCTCTAACTCATCTGAAGTAACACATTGTCTATCAGCTAACCAAATCCTCATGTCCTCAAGCAAGTGCTAAGGGCTTGTTCCCTCACCAAAAGGTCTGCCAGCCCTTCAAATGTGGTGACCTGATATCCAATCACCCACCTATGAAAATAAGTGCTCAATTCAGCAACATATTCACACACACTTTCATCTGCCTTGCATCTCTGCTCACAAAATGTTTTCCTATATGTTTCAGGTGTTAGCTTAAAGAATTCTAACAAGCAGTTCTTAACAGTAGTATAATCAAAACATGCATGATCAGAGGTTTTAGCCAACACAGTTACAGCTTTACCATGGAGTAAGGGGGTCAAGAACCATACCCAGAGCCTTTGGTCAACATCATATTGTTTACCTACCCTCTCAAACATATGAATGAAACTATCAAAATTATCCCCCTCTGTAAACTGCAGAAGAAATTTACTGACCTTTTGTGCTTCTGGGGTCCAGTTACTCCCTTCCCTATTACCTCCATGACTCTGGAAAAGAGTCAGCATCTCCTTTTCATGCTGCCTCTGTCTTTCTTTTTCCTCAGCTTCCAGGCGTAGCAGTTTCTCATTCTCCTTAGCCTGCAAATGTCGCAGTTTCTCATTGTCCTCACTCTCTAGATACCTCAGTCTCTCTGCTACTTCTATTTCCACATGCTTGGCTTCCAACTAATGTTTCTTTAGCTCCAGATGGATTTTTAATCCTCTGTAAAAAGGCTGAGCTGTCCATTCTCTGAGTGTGGTACATCTCCACTGCCAGTCTGATCATCCTCCTGGTTGCTGTTTTCTGATGCAGCTGTGACCAAAGATGCACTCATGTCTGCCTTAGTCAGGTTTCCATGCACCAGTCCCCTAGCCTGGCACATCTCAGCCAGCTGGCTCCTTGTCAGCTTCCCGTACTCCTCGGCTGACATGCTTGCCTGCTCTCCCTGACTAACTAAGCTAACAAAAGAAATAAAACAATTGTGATCTGAACTCTGAGTCTTCACTGTATGGCTGATTTAGAGTACAAAAACACCTTCAGTGATCACTGTACACAAGCCACAGGAATTCACTATTCACACCACTACAAGCCAATCAGTATTTGCCAACCATTTAATATGTGGTGTGGATATCCCACCACTGCCAAACAATTAATATGTGATGCCTGTACACTCAGCCAGCAATCAATGAGCCTCTATTTTCACCACTAACACCAGTGAAGGGTCTCCACATAGGGGAATGATAATAAATACACACACAGTAAAGCAGAATGTCCCTTGAGAGCACACATAGATCTCCAGGTCCCCAATAAGACTTCCCACTGGCACAGCTATAGGGTCCAGATCTCAGTCTAGTGGGCAAGCTAAAACCTCCAGTACCCCCTCTGTCCAACCTGTGTTTTGTGTCCCTGCCCAAGTATCTGACACACACACTTTGAGATAAGGGTTATATACAAACAAGCACTCCTGGGGAAGGCTGGCATAGGTTCTCTAGCTGTGCCCCTTTTACCCAGACAGTAGTACCACTTCCCACTACCCACTAATATTTATCAGTTACTCAAAGGCCCTTAGGAAAGGGTATCCAGTTATAATTTGCAATATTATTATCCAAATGGTAAGTGTGACTGAACAGCAAGGCTATTGGAGTGGCTTTATACAATATCATTAAATACATGCAATGTACTCTTAGAGCTTAAATTATCTCTACACAAAAAAGCCACAGATAAAAGGTTTAAATATTTAATAATAAATAATAAAAACACAAGACAATGCTTCTTACTACATAGTGCTAGCCAAGAGTTCAGAGGACATGGTGAAATATTTAAAATAATACAGAAGAAAGGTTCTGATATCAATACAGAAAAAAATTAATCTAATCTTCCTAGTTCCTAGCTATATCTAACAGAAAACACAGTTCTAAAATAAACTTACACATAGAACACAGGCAGGGTGCTGGTGAGTTGGATGTTCTAAAAACAAATGCTCAAATGTTCTCATTCTTTCTGTCCTTGAATTGATAACACAGTACCCTGATTCATTTCAGATTACATCATTTCTTTCTGGTTCCCAGGCTAACAGAAAATCAGAGGTTAATAGCCCTTTTGATCTTGCAGCTGGTCAGGAAGCTAGAGTAATAAAAGAAATTATACATGTAAATTCTAGCCATTAACTCTGGCTTCAAAACAATAGGCAGAATGCCTCCCTCTAGACATCTTGGATCCAAGTTTTAGATCAAAGAATTTCACAATGCTTGACTTATCAGCTTTCTTACAGCAGAGGGCACTGTTGTTACATTTTTGCAGTTCAACATCCAATACAGTTTTTTCACTTTTAATAGAACAAGCCTGTGGCTTATATTAATATTTACAAATGACGGAATTATCTACAAAATTCTATCTAGCTAGGTTGGCAGCCTTTACATATCTTCACAAAAGTCATGGAATGAATTATCATGTAAAGATTGAGAAAGATGTAAACAACCTTCTGACACTGGACCAAACCCAGTTTTGATTTGTCAAGAGAATATCATGCCTACTATATCTGGTGGACTTCTTTGAGAAAGTCACCAAGGCAATGGATGTGGGAAAATGGTGCATACCACCTATCTGGACCTGGTTAAGGTATTTGATACAATACCTCATTCAGATATAGTTGGCAAACTCACTGAATCAGGCACAAACCCCCTACATAACTCATTGGATTGCCAGGTGGTTCACAGAGAGGACCCAGGAAGTAAGAGCTGGTTATACCACCTCCACTAAGAAATCAGTCACCAGTGGGGTACCTCAAGGACCACTCCTATTTGGCATCTACTTCTTGGAAGTAAAGGCTAATGTCAAGGTTCTTTGGCTGACCAAGTTTGCAGATAATTGCAACTGGAAGTGTCATAGATTCACCAATGACACACAAACATCTTACAAGAGGATCTAATACAGACAAATGAGTGGTGGCAAAGTCATGGACTAAAACGTAATGCCAAGAAAAGCATGATATCGCCTTTTGGGAAAACTGCCATGCAGGCAAATTACTCCATTGATAAGATGCCCCTACAAGTTGTCCCAGTAGTTTGGATCTGGGAACATATATAGACAGAAATCTGGCCTTTGACTAATATGTGGCCATGGTAGTAAGAAAATCATTCTATGTCACCTAACTTAGAAGTAAAGGCATGACATCCAGGACCAAGGAAGTCATACTGCCACTTTATTCAGCCCTTGTGAAACTCATCATTGAGTATAATGGCCCCTTCGGCATATACCTGACCAAGCAAATACAGCAGATGGAATGCCAACAACTCAGCTAAGCTTCATCATAATTGGCATGTATGGTCTTCCAAGGTGGTAGCTGACTGAGAAGCACACTAACTAGAGCTCTCTCCATGTGAACATTGAACATCTTATTAAAAAAGCATGTAAACTTTATACATTTGGGGAAAATTCAATTATCTGGTAGCAGATACAACATTTGAATGTCAGCAAAGAATAAAATCTGTAAAAAATCAAAAAGTCAACCAGAAAATGTGAAGAAAATGTTCTTTCTGGATGAAAACAGCTTTAAGACAAGTAGGGAACAGACCTTACAGAAAACTTGACGAGAAAATAGGCCAGATGCACTCAGATGCATTTAAAATAAGTAGTTTTTAGAAAAACATATACAAATATATAAAAATGAAAATGACTGGCAACAATATAAGAAGTATTAAATAATCAATATGGTGAATTGGTAAGTTTAAAAAGTCAGAAATAGAAATATAGGAAAGAATGATAGAGACTTTAGAATATTTTTCCAGGTGGGTCATAAACACAAATTGAGGCATATCTGACATTGGAGAGCATAAAAAAGTTCAGTCAACAACACTCTAGTCATCAAGTTGAAAAGGACTCTGTTTACGGACACTATACAAGGAAAGGAGGTCCAAAAAAGAAAATGACTGCAAACATCTCCTTTTTCCAAAAGTAAATGTCTGAATGACAGAGAGAAGCCCTGGAGCTGACTGGAAGAATTATTAAAAGATTGGATTTGTACCAGATCCCAATACTGCAAGAAGGTGCAGAATGGGAAAAAGACTAACAAATTTAATGCATATTGGAATTTATTGAAAAGTGTTTGGATTAGTGTGAAAACTGAAAAACATGAGTTTCATTCAGTGCAAGTCAGGAGAAACTGGGATTTGCACCAGGCACTGGAATACTGAAAGGGTGAGCATTGTACAGAGGACTAATAATAAAATGAACATGGCAAATAGTAGGGGAGCTGAGTATCAGCCCCACTATGTGCTCTTTATTTCAAAATTATGGGGGAAGCTAACATTTATTTATTTATCCTTTTGTTCACCAGGCTGTCCCACAAGCTGATAGCATCTTTTCAGGGGAGACCTGATGTGGTACTTATACTACTAGGGGAAATTTGGCCAGGACATTAAAGAACTTCCCCTAGTCTTTGGGGCTGCTGTAGGATGGCTCCTACAGCAGCAGGTGTATATTAGAACGTTGACAGGGCAAAAGAGTGAACACCCTTACGTCAACACATCTTAAGCAAAACCACTAAATCTTGACTGGCCAGAAGAGCAATTTTTCTCTTGCTGGGCCATTGTTGGGAATTTGCCATTTCCTCCACTGTAGTGCGATCTCAGAGTTGGTATATTTAAGTAGGGGGTGTGGGGGGGGTGAACCTCCCCACGTTATTTTGTCTGTTGGTTTGTTTTTTTGTTGTTGGCCCAGCGATTTTTTCACTGGGAAAAAAAAATTGCTGTTCTGGCCATTTGAGATTTAGTGGTTTTGCTTAAGATGTGTCGCTGTAAGGGTGTTCGCTCATTTGTCTTGTCAATATTCTAATATAGACCCTACAGCGGCCCCTAAGGGAAGCAGCAGCATGGTGGAGATGAGAAAAGCTATAGAGAGTTAGGAAGTGGAACGTGAGAATTTGAAGAAAAATTTGTTTGTTTGCTTCAGAGAGACAACAAAGAGTCCTGGGTGGTGGATGTTACAAATTAGCAGTGTTTAGTTGTCTCTATGGAGACGGAAGTAAGAAAGTCTGTTGAAGTGGTGCAGATAACAGAAATGGCATCAGAAGGGCTTGTAGATAATGTTCTGTTAAAACTAATCAAGCAGTGACAGTTCTGCTGTTTCATGGGGTGAGATGGCAGATAACTTTTTTAAAAGTGCTGAGGATGGTAATGTGGAAAAGGAACAGAAAGTGATAGAGGAAAGCAGCAACAAACTGAGAAAATATCTGGTTTTGTGGCAGCAGATGATGCTGTAACTAAAGCATATACAGTGGTGACAGCAAGCAAGAAAGGAGAGCAGCAACAAACTGTAAGTAAAACTTTTTTTAAAACAGGAGAAGACTAACTGTGAGAATAAGAATGAAAGTGACATAGATATTATGCATGGGACAATTCTGTAACTGTTCTAGGTTTTAAAGCTCAAAAAAATTGGTCTTTTATACATACTGGGAAAGAGACTTTTTCTGACAACATTTGAAACTGATGGACTGATGATAAAATTTCTGGAAGTGTGTAATAAAAAGAAGGGCATTTATGTATGGAACAATTATTTGTTTTCTGGTAATAACACATTAAAAATGTTACTTTGCAGTTTACAACTGATGAACTGGAAGATTATGCTAAAAATGCATGCAAGGTATGTGTGAAACTGTTGATAATATTGTGAAAGTTAGAAATGAGGCAAACTTGTAGAATGGAGGGTGGAGGTTGGAAGCTGTTTTGAAATATGAAAAAAAAACATTGTAAAACATGAGCCAAAAGTTATTTTTGTGGCTAGTCGCAGAGGGAGCCAAAATCATGTTTCTTTTGTGGGGACTTTTCTAATTTAATTAATGATTGTGACAAGGTACAATTTAACCAGTGTGAGGAGAAAAGACATACAGCATGAAAGTGTGTGCCTGAATGCAGGTTATGTGAAAAGGGCCACTTTTGGATCGATTGTCAAGAGCAAACAGAAAATAATGAAAAAGAAGGGGAAATGGAAGAAAACATACATGAGGAATGACAACAACAGGAAGTAGGAGAGGGTGAGCAAGGTGAAGAACAATCTGTAGAAGAAAAATACGGAGAGAAAAAATGAGGAGAGTGCATTCTGTAACATAGGTCAGGAGAAGGAATTGATACTAATATTTTTTTTAAGTTCTAGCTAGTGAAACATCTGATTCTGATTATCAAGGATTATTTGTACATATACCCAGGAAAAATATTCAAATAGGCAAAGGGTAAAACTAAGAAAATGAAAAGTTTGAAAATATTTCCCTTAAACTTAAAAAGAAGGAAAAGCAGCCATTTTAAAGTGCTTTTGGTAAATGTGAGCAGTATCATTAACACTGTAAAAAGGATAGGGATACTAGAATGGTGTGACTAGTGTAGAAAGACTGCAAACAGAAAAATTGTGAGGGAGAAATATAATATATAATATAGAATTTAGGAATTGAGCACTGTAATGGCATGACTGTGTTGTGTAAAAATGGTGAAAATACTAAATGTAACATTGATAAGAAGGGGACGGTTAACTGTTGTGGATGTAAGGTGGAGAGAGCATGTTTATATAATTATAGCATTTTATGCATATATATAACTAGTAAGAAAAAGAATCTTCAACATAAGTCAGAGTTTGTGATGGTTAATATGAAAATTATAATTGCAGGGGCCTTAATTGTGATTTAAGGGGAACATGTAAAAAAGGGAAGAATTTAAAAATACAGGAAATGATAATGTTTGGTAAATTAGCTGTTCAAAAGTCAATGGACTTATAGAAAGGGTCACTTGGATCTGAAATTGATTATTTTGTATTATCGGAAGACTTGGAGGTAGTATATGGTGATATAGTTGTGACAAGTTTTTTTCATACCATTTAGCAATATGGATGGAAGTGATGGAACAAAAGGAGTATACTGAAATAGGAAAGGGAATAAAAAGAATAAATGAGAAATTATGGGATGAAAATGGAGAATGGGAAGTATTACAGTTATGGAAAGACCATATAACCATGAAGGACTATAAAAACTGGTTTGAATGGTGAACAATTTAAAAAAGTATAAAAGGTGTTTTTTTCAATGGCAGGATGATGTAAGAAAGGAAGAGAAAGTGAGGCATGGGAAATGTATAGGAATGTATTAGAGAATTTAAAAAATAATACAAAAGAGTATTATGACATGAAAAAAAAGACATATAAAAGAAATTGAGACAAAATTAAGGCATTACTGATTAGGTAGACATGATTTACATAGGAGGAGTTATCTGCATATTTGGGTAACACAGTAAAGGAGGATAGTAGTATAATGAAGGAAATGAAAAAATGTAAAAAGAAAAGTAAAAGGAACAGAAGATCAATTGGATATAACAATAAGTCTTTCCAATTTTCTATTTTTCTATTACAGTTTATCATGACCTAGACTATAAATCCACCCTTTTCTTACACTCTATGTAGTCCCTTTCTTTTTTTTTTTTTTTACCACTGTTAAAAATTATGGAATGCACACTACATATAGTCTGCTCTTGTATTCCAAGAAGTTTGTTTGTAATTATAGTAGAAACGTTTCTATTGTGAACCCATCGCAAGTGTTTGTGATGGAATACAATAGGGAAGTTGTTTTCTTGAAGAAAACTATTACCATTCACTGGAACACTATTTTTGACAAATGTGGTATGCTGAAGTGTTTGGGCAATCAACCTAGGTTTGTATATAAAAATGGTGCCAATCTGAAGGCTATTTTGGAAAGTAACAATTAAGTGGACATAGTTTCCACCATGAACCTAGGAATGAAAAAATGTTGTGCCTGCAGACAGTGTAGGTACATCTTGGAGAGCTCCAACTTTTCTGTTTCTGGCTATTCAACACTGATTTCAGTTAAAGGGAGATTTGAGTGCGACACAAAGTGAGTTGTATATATTGCATTTTGTGCCTCATGTCCAGCATTTTATGTTGGAAAGGAGTCTGTATTATTTCGTTGAATGGCTATTCAGTGAATAGCCATTCAGCAAACACCTACTTAGTGAAGCCATTCTTCATCAAACATTGAATTTTAACTATGGCAAACCAGCAGTTGGCCACTGTCTGGAATTTGCCCTTTCCTCACTGTAGTGCAATCTCGAAGTTGGTATATTTAGTTAGGGGGGTGTGCGAGGTATAGTCCCTCCACCTTGTCAGGTTTTAAATTTTATTTTTTTTTGCGGTCACTTAGTTGGCCCACCACTTGTTTGTACTACTTAAAATTTGCCGTTTGATGAAGAGCAGCTTCACTAAATAGGTGTTCGACAAATGGCTATTTGCTGAAAAGCCATTCGATGAAGTGATATAGACCCATGGGAAAGACTATCGGCTCCCTAAAAATTAGAGTGTATCAGCATGCATACACAATAAAAAAAGCAAACACAAGTAATACACTATACAAGCATTCCATTACGTGTAATGAATTTAAGAAGTTTGCATTTAGTATACTGGAGAAGGTTCCCACACCAGTAAGTGGAAGTGATTGGGAACTACAAGTGTAACAGAGGGAGCAATTTTGGCATGTCTTGCTTAATGCTAGTGTTACACAGGGGATGAATGAAGTGATTTTGGTTAAACCAATGTTTATGATGAAAGCAGCCTCCATTTAATGTATATGTATTTTTATGGTATATATATTTCCTAAGGTATGCATTTTTTATTATGCATTATAACATTTTCTTTAATATTTTACATTTATGTTATTAATATGCAGCATCATTAGATGGTTTTAAAAAGTTTTTTTTTTTTTTTTTTTATTGTTTGTTAAGACCAGTTCTTTGAGATTAGTATTTTATATTTAAGATTTTTATAGCTATTTCAGTAGTATTTTTAACAATGCTTTTAAGGACGGTATTAAAACATTTAAAGTAGATTTTATATTGTTGTTATAACATTTAAGATGTTTGTATCTCTTTAAATCAGTGGTCTTGTATTTGGTGCCTATCTATGTATTTAAATGACAGGAAATAATTTTGATATTAGTTTCTGACGACGTTACCGAATATTTAAAATGAAAGCTCTTAAACATTTATTAAAGTTTATTTTGTGACATCCGGGTCCGTATTTTATTTGTTTATCATTTGTTGGTAACTGTAATTTATGTTTCCTCCCTTTACATCATTTAGTGTAATTCTTTGTACCATTATTGGTATTTCTTTCTTTTCTACTATTTTAAATAAATAAAAAACTTTTCTTATTATTCCTTTTCTTAATAATCTGGTTTAACACGTCAGAAAAATGCCTTTCTGGCTTTAAGAAATGCCAAAAGTGTAGGCACAAGTTGCCCTTGTTCAGCATTCATTTGTTGTGTTTATTGTTCGGATCCATATCGTCTTCAGATTGATAGTCCAGTCTATAAAATTTTAATCCTTGTGCCATTGCGGACAGAAAAAAATAAACTTATTTTGAAAGGGTTACTCCCCACATCTTTCTCTGAAGCTATTGCTGGAGCACAACCCACCAAATCAAAAACTAAGAAGCCATGCACTAAGTCTCCTAGACCCTCAGGATCCTCAACTCCTTCATCCACTGAGCCGCCAAAGAAAAAATATAAATTGGATCCTAAGGCTACTGCTATTCTACCAGCGTTGGATCTGACAATGGCCTCCTTGGATCCAAGCAATGTGGATTCAAGGCCTTTACCAAGAACCAGATATCCATCCAGTATAGATCTAGTACCTTCCAGAGTACCTTCTCCTTTTATGGAACTCCAGCACTGTAAGTCCCCATCCATAGCTTCCTCTTGTTCTTCCAGAAGTCTGACTGAAGTTGATGTGGATGGAATGATGATGAGATTTTTCTCAGTGCAGATACAGATAGCAGTTCTCCTGGCTCCTACTCCTTCTGGTCAGGAAGCCCTAGTTCCCTCTACTCCACCTCTCTCCACTACTTCTCTGATACTTCCATTCATTTTGGAGCTCTGGATCCAAGTATGCCAGGACTGTCTGAATCGGATCCAAAGATATTTGTACCTTTGGATCCCAGGAAGTCTTTGAGTGTTCTGGCTCTGATGGTTTTGGAGCTGTACGATTCTCAGAGCTGTAGCATCCCTGTTGGATCTGAGGCATTAGAGTCAACTCCAAACTGTCAAAGCCATCTTTGCCTCTCAGAACCTTGGTACTGGACAGCTTGGTTCTGACCTCTGCCTCTGGTAGAATGAAATTGAGGCATACAGAGCTGATGGGGCAGAAATGTCGCTTCTCAGCTCTGTTGGCTGACTTCTTCCTAGGATGTTCTGCTTTTGAGGTGGTTAAGAGAGTTTTCTTTGCTTTGCAAGATGGACTGTCTCTCCCCATCATATCTTCCATCTGGATCCCAGGTGTTTCTGCATCTTTTGCCACATCATTCTACACCACAGGAACAGCTAGCTCAAAGTCTCCAGGCTACCCAGCAGGGTATTACACTCTCTTCCGACACTTCACCAGAGCATCCCACCAAGGAAGTCCCTAGGAGGAGAAAGTGCAAAAGGAAGCACTTGGACTCCCCTCAAAAATCTATCACTGAAGATACTAACTTTGATGAAGGGGAACAGTCTCCAAGATCACCACCTGAAGATGTCTCATTTGGAGACATCCTTGAGATCCTTAAGCAAAGCGGTAGTTGGTTAACCAGTAAACTTTCTCCACAGGAACTGGTATTCCTGGAGGCCTTTTGAGCTGGCCTGTCTACTTCCTGGGTAACTCCACCCACTGATGAGCTCATTGACTTGATCTCTAGGCAGGCACGGAAGAAGCCTGACACAGTTAAGCCAATGCCCAAAAGACCAGATCAGATTCTGGCTCCACCTGTAAGTAGGGAATTTTGGAGCAAAGGAGTTCCTGTAGAGGCTATCAGGGAGTCTAGGGCTTTGGACAGATTTGGGAAGAGTGTGTGCACTTCAGCAACTTTTGCCCTTAGGTCACTGATCTATCTGGCACACTTTACAAGACTACAAAGGGACTTGATAAAGGAACTGCCAAATTCCCTTTCAAGACCACTACTGCCGAGACTCAAACTTCTGTGGCCTCACAGTTTGCTACCCTACAATCTATTTCTTATTCATCCATGAGGCTTATCTTGCATGCAGCTGAAGGTACCTCAAGGGTGGTAGGTTCAGGCATTTCCACGAGGAGGCATGCCTGGATGTACTTCTTTGGTTTTGCAGAGCCCTTTAAGTCCTTGTTCATCAATGCACCCTTTGACAGCAGTTTGTTGTTTGGCCCTATAGTTAAAGACACACTCTCCAGGTGTGAGAAAGACAGAAAGACTCTGTCTGCAGTAGGTGCACATTTTTCAATCTATCAAATATCCTTTTCTAGAAATCAATTAGGTGGTTGAAAAATGTGGTTCAGAAAGTCTCCGAGTCCTTTCTAAAATCCAAATGGAGATACTTTCCCCCAGGGGCAGAGAGGGAACTCAAATGGACAATGATGCCAACATGGCAGAGGAGCCCTACAGAACCAGGGGTCCAGAGATTCCTTCTTTGACAGACCCTACCAGTACTCCTGAAAAGAGGCCTGGTTGTCCCCCACTGGGGGCAATTGGGGGTTGATTATCCTCACCAGAGAGCTTGGTTAGACATCACAAAATATACGTAGGTGCAGACAATCATCTCCAGAGATTATATTATTCCCCTATCCCTTCCACCTCCTTCTGTATCAAACTTTCCCAATGTTCCACCCAGTCAGAGGAAAGCAGCAACAATAGAAATACAGAAACTGCTAGAAAAAAAATTAATTCAAGAGGTCCCACCAGACAAATAGAATCTGGAACTTACTGAAGATTCTTTTAGTACCAAAGAAAACAGGGGACTGGTGAACAGTTTTAGATCTCAGTGACTAGAACAAATCAGTTCAACACACAAAGTTTCAGATGGTCATGGTTCAGTCCATTCTGCCCATTCTGGGCAAGGATGACTGGATGTGCTTGATAGACCTTCAGGATGCATACTGTCACATAAAAAAGAACAGACAATCCAGAAGGTATTTATGCTTCTGGATGGGAGCCAGTCATTACCAGTTCAAAGCTCTGACCTTTGGCCTCAGCACAGCCCCAGGGTTGTTCACCAAATACCTAGCAGTGGTAGCAGCTCACTTGCGACTAAAGGGATTCTGAGTGTTTCTGTGCCTGGACAACTGGCTCATTACTGCCCTGACCAGCCATCTACTAATAAGAGCAATAAATCAGGTACTCAGAGTTGCTCCCATCGGGGGATAACCATAAATTACAAGTCTCATTTAGAATCATCCTAAACACTGGAATTCATAGGAGCAGCTTTCAATACACTCTCAGTGACAGCTTCTCTTCCTCTTTCAAGAGTGCAGACCATCAGATTCCAGGTCAGGAAGATAATTTACAGTACCACAGTCTCAGCCCAATTGATTCTACAAGCCTTGGGGTCAATGTTGTCAGCTATAGTCCTAGTTCCTCTTGCAAGATTTTACATGATAATTCTTCAATGGATGTTAGCAACACAATGGTCAATTCTTTAACAACACATGTCAACCCAAATAAGAATCACTCAAGCATGCAAGAGATACCTTTGGTGGTGGATTCAATCAGAGCAGCTTCTACAAGCCTGTCCTTTCAATGGACACTTCCCAGATTGGGTGGGGGGCCCTTCTGAGGAAAACAATCCAAGGCACCTTTTCCCCAGAAGAGGCCAATATGCATATCACTGTCCTGGAAAGGAGATTTGTTCTCTTAGTGTTGCAGGCCTTCCAAGAGTTCCATCCTTTCAGGACAAATGCAAGTCATATGGGCAATATGTCATTTGTTTGGTACATCAACAAAAAAGGAGGAACCAGGTCTTACTCCTTGTGAGCCCTCATAGCATGGCAATGGTTGATTTCTCCCAACCACTTTCTGACATCAACACTCATTCTGTGACAGTCCATCATGATAGCAGATAAATTGAGCAGGCCCATTCTTCTACCTCATGAGTGGTCTCTCAACATGGAAGTGGCAAAAATCATTTTCCATAAATGGGGACAGCTTTGCTGTGATCTTTTTACATTTCACCTAAACAAGTGCAGCAGCTTCTTTGCCCTGATCTTCCCACCAGGGAAATCACCGAGGGACACTCTGCTCAATGATTATCCCCCCGGTCTCTTCTATGCCCATCCCCCAACTCCCCTAATTCCCAAATTTCTGCAGAAAGCTGCCCGATTGAAGAGCAAAGTCATCCTCATTCCACCTTACTGGCCTCAGCAGATTTGGCTCCCCTTTCTTTGGCCTCATCTACTTTACCCACCTTAGAATCTAGATCCAATTCCAGAACTTCTGTCTCACCTGACAGGCATGATTCGTCTGGATGTCTCAAACCTCAAGCTAACAACATGGTTTCTCCACTTCCTTTTAATAGCCAGACAACCGATGCTCTCTTCCCCTGTCCATCATATACGTTTATCTTCCCATAAAGTTTCTAAAACACAACTTTACAGAAGTAAATGGAAAGCCTTGTTTCTTGGGCTCATCAGAAATATTTTGCCCCTTTCTCAGCCTCTGTACAAAGTGTTCCTGAATTTTTGGCAATGATTTTTAATGAAGGAGATAGCTCCTCAGCCATAAGAGTTCAACTAGCAGCAATCTCTAACTTTCATACTGGATTTGAGAATTCTTCCCTGGCTTGTAAGGCCTTTTTGGCAGACACTCTCCTGCTGAGACCCCCCTATAGAGACCCTACTCCACAATGGGAATTAAATTTGGTATTTACAGACCTTAATTCATTCCCCCTTTGAACCAGCAGCAAAATATGATCTTAAAATCCTGACCGGGAAAATTATTTTTCTAATGGCTATTATCTCTGTTAGAAGAATTTCAGAACTTCAAGCATTCAAGCATTGTCTTCTAAGTCTCCCTACTTGAAATGTCATAGGGACAGAATAACAGTACTTACCAATCATTCTTTCCATCCTAAGGTGGTGTCAGAATCCAGTATCAACCAGTTCGTTAATCTGCCAGTTTTCTTTCTTAAATTTTCAAACAAAGGTGAATATATATTGCATTTGTTAGATGTTCGCAGACAATTACATTTTTACTTATATAGAACAAAAAAAATTAGGAAGACAGATCAACTATTTGTGTCTTTACAGATTGTAAATTGGGCAAATCAGTTGCAAAGGTAACTTTAGCCAGTTGGCTGATGGATTGTATATCGTCAACTAAAAGTGTGATCTGTCCTTACCACAACCTTTAGGAGCTCATTCAACTAGATCCACGGCAACTTTTTCAGTCTTTCTATCTAGGGCTTCCATGGACAACATATGTGCGGCTGCAACCTGGGCCAATCCTTATACCTTTATCATTCATTACAAACTGGATCTGATCTCGAGAGGAGGAGCAGCCTTTGGCTCACCTGTGCTCAGGAATATCCTTCCTTGGAGACCACCTGGGGTTTTAGGCAGCTGGGAACTCTATCCCAACAGTTGAGGAATGAAAGAAAACTGGCACGATCAGATAAAAATGTTATACACTTAGCATAATGTTGCATCTGTGTCATCCATTTTTATTCTTCCTCAACTTCCCACCCACCAACCCCCAACCTTTTTCAGAATTGATTTATGGAAAAATGAGAGCTGATAAGGATGTCACTGCCCTTCATGTTGAGCTCCAGTTATAGTTTCTTCTGTCAAGAATATATCAATACTTTCTACTTTATGTAAACCAGCAAACAAGATCTGGGGTATGTCCAGAAATAAAATACCAAGAGATGAGTGCTCTGCTTAAAAGCTCTGTCTATTTTTCTATGTTTGAAGATCTGAGGTATGTTAGGAGTTGGTGCATTATGGGTAAGGGAGGAACTTGAGAGCTTTTTGGTGGCTATGAGCTAAAGTAACGGCTGAGTCAGATCTGAGGATTGGATCTGAACTCAACTGTTGAGGAGGAATGAAAATGGATAATGCAGAATGTTATGGTAAGTACATAACTTTTTTATGAAGAGTTATGTAGTAGGTTATTACATTTTATATGGAAGAAAGATGAGAAGAATGAAATAAAAAAATGGAGACCCGCCACACTAAATAACACAGATTATAATACATTTATGAGAATAATACAGAGGAGAGTGAGAGAAAGGATGGGGGAAATTAGGAAAGAAAGTATGTATGGCATAAAAGAGAAGCAATGTCAATAATTAATATTAACTGTGAGAGTAACTGTGGATGAGAAGTAAAAGGGAGAATATGAAACTTATTGTAGGTGATATTAGGTAGGACATGATGCTTTTTGGGATGGTATGGAACAGGTAACAAAATTAGGAGAATGTGTATGTCAGCATATCAAAATAATATAGTGAGAGTGTTAGTGAATGGGTGGCTGAGTAAAGAAATATAGATGAAGTGGGTTATAAGACAAGGATTTCCCATGACTAGAATATTGTTTGCACTGGTAAAAAATGAGATAGTGAATGAATGCAATGCAAAAGGGGGTGGTGATTCCAGTAGTTTTGACATACACAAACAATACAGTTGTAGTTACTAAGAACAAAACTATGGATGAGGGAAATGTTGGTTTGTCTGAATGGATGTTTAATGGAAATGGGAAAGATCATGACTAGAGGGTTTGGGTGACATGATGAAAATCGGGAGTGTAAATTTTTCAATGAATGAAATATCTTTGCTAGGGATAAAAGTTAGAAAAATGATGAAATTATGATGCAATGTGAGGGTTTGACTGATAGAGGAAATGAAAGAAATAAGTCTTCTGTGGAGGACATATAAATTAGCATTCAAGAAAAAAAAGTTTATCTGGTGAATCATGTATTAATGGGAATAGCATATATGTCAAATTTGTATATGACCTCATAAATATGAAAAGGAAATTGTACAATTGGTGTTTCTTTCATATGAGGCTCAAGATTAAACTCAATGTGTTGTATATGAGTGAAGCTGAAGGGGACTGAGGTTACTAAATCCAGTTGTTTATTATGCTTCTTTTAATCTTGTATAGAATATTAAAGTGGGTAAAGGAAGAGAATGAGAAATCAATAGTGAGGATGTTTATGCATAAATACAAAAAGTTCTGGGAGGTGAGAATAAGAAAAAGAGAAAATTAATATGTAAATGAAAAAAAGTAAAAATTATCAGAAAAAATACTAATGTAAAATAAAAACTGATGATATGGAGAAAGATAGAAGGATGTGGTATACTAATGCGATGAAATAATATTATTAAGTAAATTTGTGAGAAAAGTTAACAGAAGAAGTGATAAAAGCCATTAAAGTAAGGAAAAAATGGTGTACGAAGATATTAGTGTCAGGATTCCCTATGGAGACTGGTAATAAGTAACTTACCATTAAAGGGGAATATGCCTTTTCAAAAGAAAGTTGAAAGAGTGTGTTTATTTTATGGGGAGGAAGAGACAACAGAGCATATTTTTGAAATGTAAAAGAAAGGTGAAACTCTGGATAAAGTTGTGTGAAGAATTTTTTTTTAGAATTAGTGACATAAACAATATAGATATGAATATGTTTATGTAGGAAATATATAAGAACAGGAAGAAAGAATATGTGACAAGGTTGGATAAGAATATATTTTATATAATATGATTTATTTGGAATGAAAGACTGAAGGAAATTTTCTTTAATGGGAATGGATTTTTGCAGATATATTGCAAGCAATTAGATTATGGTCATGGAAGGAGGTGTAAGAGTCAATTATGGAAGAATAACAATTAGGATATTATAAGAAAATGATAAATAGTAAAAGAAAAAATGTGTATACAAGTGCCTGTAAATATTTAAATAACATATTTTTATGTTGTGTTAAAGCCCCCCCCACTCTTTTTGATAGGTGCATTTAACATTTTCCATCTATCTGAGATGCCACCACTCAATCAAAAGGGACATCAGTTTAACATCTCATCCAAAGGACAACACACTCTTTATATTGTACTGCAGTTTCAGCAATCCAAATACCTGGTATGGGAATGAAACCCAGAGCCCTATGCTCTCAAAGTGAGTGTGCTACCTGTTGTGCCACCAGCACTAAATGTAAAATACAGGCTTGTTTCTTAAATGAAAGAAAACACTGTAAAATCTGAACTTCAAGATTGTAGCAACATTGCCATCTGCTGTAAGGAAAACTAAGCCAAGCATTTCACATATGTTCTTTTGAAGTTAAAATTATGTCATGTATACCCTTTGATCTAGATAGTGGTGCAGAAGAGGCTAGCTGAACACAATGCCTTTTATTGTTGTAGTTTCCTGAGCAGGTGTTAGATTGTTAAATAATATAGCCTGTTGGCCTGGGAACTCCAGACTAAGTGTCACAATGGTATGATGTGTATACTGGGAAAACCTAAGTGTCAAAATGATGTAATCTGGGAGGGCCCAGCAGAGATGTTGTTAGTGAGTTTAAAAACTATTGAGAGAGAGACTGTAAGCATTTTGATCTTGATATCCAACTCTCAGCACTGCCTTATGCTCTCTTTATGTAAGTAAGTTATTTTAGAAGTACACTAGATAACACAACACGGCAACAATGTAAGTAAGTGAAGCTGGTAAGGAAGGCAACCACAAAAAGTCCTCGGCTCGGACACAAACCAAACGTTTATTATGCTAAAAACAGACAACGATACATCCAAGGTTAAGCGCTTTCATCTGACTCCCGCAGACTTCTTCAGAACATAGGAGTACTGCTGCACTTTCAATTTAAACACATTATGGCGCCAAAAGCCACTTCAATCAAGGAATTAAAGGTGTAGGTACAAACTAAATAGATAAATAAATTGTTCAAAATACACCCTAATTTCGAAAACATACAAGCTATTTCGAAAATTCCTATCCTAACAAAGTGAGTTGCCACCTTGGGTAAATAAGTAATGTTTACACAACAAAAGATATTTATACAACAAGAAAGTTGATTAAAAAATATGACAAAAAAGTTAGTTAATAAATGTGAATGTGAATGTATATGTAAGAAATGTAAAAAGTTTATATATATATATATATATATATATGTGGGTACCATAATGTTGCTAAGAAATGATAAAATGATGGAATGTCTCCAGGAGACTAATATCACAACTATTACTTAGTAAAAACCTTGTCAAACACATAGTAGAAGCCTAACACTTAATATACACCCACCAATAGATAATAGCTAGTAAATCTGGATATAGCAATGCATAAAATTATATCAAGGGGTAGTAAATTAATTGAAATATAAAAAATATATATATATTTAATATTTTTAATATATTTTAATATTTTAATATAAATAATTTTAATATTTTAATATTTTTAATATATATAATATATACTTTTCATATATATATATATATTTTATATAGACATACAGTGAAGTGTCAAGAAATGAGTTAAATACAGCTATGAATAGAGTGAATTCCTTGTTGTATGATTTAAATATTGAAGGGCGTATTGACAAGAATGTGTTTGAATTTTTGAAGATGCCAGCACCTAGACTACCTATTATTTTTGGAATTCCGAAAATTCATAAAAGTGTAGCAGACCCACCAATGAGGCCATTAGTAGATGCAAGGGGAAGTATGACATATGCTTGTGCTAAAACTGTTGACAACATCCTTAAAAATATGTTGCTCAAGAGACCCAAATTTCAAAAGATTCCTGGTCCTTTTTGCAACATATTAATCAAATTCCAGTTTTTGAAAACGCCTTATTTCTGACAATAGATGTCAAGGATTTGTATTCTTCGATTCCCCACCAGGAAGCCATTGAAAGGTCAGCACTTTTTATGCAAACCCATAATGCCCCTAGAGATGAAGTGAACTTGGTGACAGAATTAATAGACATAGTACTGTCTTATAACTATGTCACCTTTAATGGTAAATTTTACCACCAAAGAGTGGGAGTTGCGATGGGGTCCCCATGTGGGGCCAGTGTGGCTAATACGGTCATGGCACACTGGGAGAGACAACATGTCTTACAAAACCCTTGGTGCCAACAACACATAAAATTTTACACGCGATTCTTGGACGACATTTTTGTGATGTTTGTCGGCCAGGAATCAGAGGCACTGAGAATGGTAGACATGTTTAATAACAGCACGGAGTTTTTGGAATTTACTTATTCTATACACAAGGACAAGATTTCATATCTTGACATTGAATTAAGGAAAGATTATAGAGAATTAGTTTATTTAGCAAAAATTTTTCGTAAGAGTACTTACTCAAATTCCTTCCTTCATTTTTCCAGCTGCCACCCTTTTTCACAGAAGAAATCTGTGATTAAGGGGCAGTTAGTCAGGGCAGCTAGGATGTCCACAAAAGATGAGGACTTTATAGCCGAATGCGATACACTAAAGAACTTCTTCTTACAGAGAGGTTACCCCCTTGATTTGTTCATGACCCTCCTTGAGGAAGTGGGAGCTAAGCGACATGGAGGTGTGTTCCCACCAATTTTGTGTAATAAAAATACGACTTTGGTTTGTAGTGACAAACAGGGGTCTGACGAGTTGTTTAGCCCTTATTGCTTTATTTCCACCTTTGCCATGGAATCCTTTGAAATAGTTAACATCATTTGTAAGAATTGGGGGTTACTGCTGAACCATAATGAGACATGCACAAGTTTCCCCGAATGCCCGAAAATAGTTTTTAGACGTGGTGCAAACTTGAAACAAATCTTAGAAAACAGAGCCACGGTGATGAAAAAGAAACTGGGTACATTCAAATGTTATATGTGTAACCAATGCAAATATATTCATGAGGGTAACAGTTGTTGTATCAGGGATGTTAAGATCAAAGCCAGGGACAAGTATGATTGCAACAGTAAGCAAGTAGTGTATTTGGCAAGCTGCACCCACTGTCCCGCATTCTATGTCGGCAAAACCGACAGAAGACTAAGGGACAGGATATATGAACACATATACAGTATTAACAATAGTAAATCCACAAATGCATTGGCAAGACACATTTTAGAACAGCCCACACATCATTTTAAATTTAGCGTCATACAACAACTATATAATGATGGAAGAGGTGGTCCGGAGTCACTTAGATTGGAAAGGTTAGAGCTTTGTTGGCAATTGAGGCTGAATGCCTGCCAGTTTCCTGGCCTGAATGAGTGTAATTCGATTATGTGTGTCCTACGCTTAAAAAATCTGTTAAGGTGAATTCTCATTTGTATTTTTAGATTTGAGACTTTGCTGCTTTTTCGAGCAAATATATGTGTAGTTCTTTGAGATCAAAATTACAAGTCAAAATTTTATTTTCATCTATTTTTAACTATTTTAACTTTGTTAGTTATATAAAGCTTAACAACTTTTTACTTGGAGATTTTTTATATATATTGTTTTATATTTGTTAGTATAATATTTTTTATCATTGTTCATTATAGCATTATATTTTCCGAGTTGCGACCTGCATGTACATGAGATTTTATATAGGTAGAAATTAAACAATATATAAAAAACAAACAATAAAAAATAAAGAATTAACTAGTAGTTGCAAGTCTCACCAGTAGGGTGAGCTCTCTGCATAGTACATGTGTAGTGCTGCGTGACTTTAATGTGATTTCAATGAGATTTGGGTGCTATAAAATGCTCCAGTAGATTGTTAACTTAAAGTTTTGTTTCTGATGAAGTTGGATTCTTAAATCTGACGAAAAGTGCATGTTTAAAGAAAAGCTTAAATAAATATTTCAAACGCAGGTTTCATAGTGGATTATTCCCGTGGTCTTGGAAGACAGTGTTTGGGAAGTTTTTTGTTTACCTGTTTCAAACCATTTTCAAGGCTTGTGATGATTTACTACACCTCCCAAAGCTGCCTGCAGCAAAATAAGTACTCATTCCTAATTTTATTTTGTTTTTACTCTTGTCTGCCCTCATGGGGGCAGACATCATGATTCCTTTTGAAAGCTATATCTGTCCCATAATGCACATACTGAGAACAAATAGCCCTACCATTTGTTGTCAGACTAGACTTCCATTCACTTAGAATGGAACACCTGAAAAAAACTGGCAAGTTTGAGAGTCTGCAGCTCATGTGTCATTGACTGGTATGCGCTGAGTTTTACAAATGTTCCTACTGATGTACTACACATTCTCTGAAAGAAACTTGCAAAAGTGTCAACAAATTACTGAGATAAAAAAGACTTTTCACAAGGAGCAGTTTTGCAAGTTTCAGTTCCTGGCCAGGTTACTCCTCCCATCTCCCCTCCTTCAGTGGGCTACGGTCTCACATTTCCAGCTTTACTAGATTCAACTATTTAGTCAGCATTGCATGACAATAGACATAAAAAAAAATCACAGCCTGGTGTGCCACTAAATCTGTTCCCTTGTATGTCTCTATGCCTCTTCACTTCTGAATAGCATTTCCCAGGAATAAAAAAAAAAAAAAAAAGCAAACGCATCAGTCCAGAGTTTAGGCCAGTCTATCCATTTAAAATGTGCACAGTAAAATATTCAACTTATAATGCATTTTGGCTGCTGACATGGTTATCTTTACATAGTTATTCTCTTATAGTATAACCTGAACTTATGGTATTTAATGATCAATTTTACAACAGTTCTGTTTCTTAACAATGACCTCCCAAGCCTCTGATGTGACCTAGTACTTTTTCTTACTATTGCTTTATCTAGTTTGTCTTAGTTGTATACCTATAGCATGTCTCTCATCCTCTCAGCAACAGACTCCTGGAGAAAACTTCCAAAGCCAATACTTCTATTGAAAGAGTAGCAGCAGCTGTAGCAGTGAAACTACACTCCAAAACAATGCACTCAAACATAGTACTGACAAACACAGGGGAATGTGTATGTCTGAATCAAGCAGTGATGAAATTGCTAGGGACTTCACTGAGCACAATTTTACTAAATCTCTCCATTTCATAATCCATAACATTCGCACCACACTTACAAAGGCACACCTCCACCTTCCACAAACACAGCTACCCACACCCACACAATATACCAGTCAAATTTAAGGCTTTTCCCACCTCTTTGCAAAACACTGCTGTAATGGCTTTGGCAAACAAATGAAAATGATTGATGGGTGTTGGTTCAAGACTCCCATCCATATCTCTCAACAGTACGGATTTTTGCAGAAAGTCCAGGTTTTTTTTTTCTGTTTTTCATAAAATTGCAGTTTTCTGTCAAATCACTGGCAAATAGTTGAACACCGAAGTCAGAAAGTTGACAGGCATTTGATTTTCAGACTTCATATCCTTAAGAAAATTCACTCCAATGCAAAACCTGTTTATCAACTTTCTAAGTTTGTAAGTGCAATATTTATAAATGTCCCATGTTTGGGCCTTTGTCCCCTATTATTTATGGCCTTGTCCAGGTTTATTGTTCTATAATGTTGAGAGTTATGCTGCCATCCCTTCCTACTGGAGCCAGTCTACTGCACTTGCACAAGTGGCCCCCTCAGCAGGGCAGCAAGCAGGTATCAGTGCAGATTTGCTTTATAGTTCTTTTACACCACACACACACACACACACACACACACACACACACACACACACACACACACACACACACTAAGTCTTATTGTCCATGTTATTTCTTCTTTTCCTTGGTTTCGTTTCTCTTACTTGTAATGTTGCTTTTACTCATTTTTTCGCCTGCCTCCCATATCTACCCTAATTATTACTTATAACAAATACTTTTTCTCAGTCTTTCTTCTCTTCCCCTCCTCCTCTTTATCCACTATTTGAACTTTTCCACTCTGACATTTGCTTTATGGATTAATAATGAACTGTTACCCTTATGTCAGCACATTTCAATGCTACATAATATTGCATTTAGTCTAATAATAGGTTCATAGGTAGGTACTAGGCTATTGGCCTAAGGGCCTAAGTAAGCCTAGCCAACAAGTTTCCCTGGCTTATGCCACCCAAGAAAGTTATTTTCCTGTGCCCACTGTCGAGCAGAGCCACAGAAGTGTTTCCCAGGGTATATTTTCCTATCTCCCATCCACTCAAAGATTTTTCTTGAAAAATGCTAATGAGGAACTTTGCTTGACATAAATGGGTAGCTTGTTCCAGAGTATGGAAAGTCTCTGGGACAGGAATCTATCTCTCCAGCATGTCCTGTTTATTGTGGTGACAAAGTTTAGGTCCCTAGAGCATGTAGCTCAGATGGATTGGGATTTCTTTAGGTGTAGCATGTCCAACAGCTCTGGGTTTGACATAGCTTTATATGTTAGGCAGAAATCACCTCGGAGTAGGCGATATGCTATGGAATAAAGCTGGAGTTTTTTAGATGGTCAGTGTAGGGCATCTGTTTGAAGCCAGTAATCTTCTTTGTGAGGTACTTCTGCGGCCTTTCCAGCTGCTGCAAATGTCTTGGGAGGTACATTCCAATAGGGGCGTTGTACTCTATAATGGGTCTAATGAGTGTCAAGTAAAGGGGAACAATGACCTCTTTTTTTCCTGGATGAGAACCCTTTTGTGATGAGGTGTGCCATGTAGAAGGACTTCCTGACTACTGTGCTGATGTGATTATCAAAGGAGAGACTACTGTCTACCTGGGTCCCAAGGTCTCATCACACATTCGGTGTTAAGTAGACTACCACCTATGTGGTAGTTCACGGGTACAGAGTTTTTACCAAAGGGGATGACAATGCACTTTTTGGAATCGAGCTTGAGGCCATGGCTCTAACACCAGGCATCTGTCTCAGTGAGGCCCTTCTGTAGGATGTCCACATCATTTGGGGACTCGACTATGGCTCCTAGTTTGCAGTCATCTGCGAACTTCATTAGCCAGAGGCCTTCTGTGTTAGCCTGTACTTCAGAGAAGTAGATACCAAACAGGAGAGGTCCCAGGACTGAACCCTGTGATACTCCACTTGTCACTGGTTTGATGTCAGATTTGGAGTCTGCAACTTTTACAGTGTGGGTTCTGTCAGTGAGTCGGTTGGCAACCCATCTTGTGACATAGGGTTTTATACCTAGTTTAGTGAGTTTAGCTATAATTCCAGAATGGGGGATGGTGTAAAAAGCCTTGGCGAGGGCATGAGTCTAAAGGAACCCATGGTGGGCAGTACAAACTGCCTCAACAGAATCTGCCAGTAGCAGGGGAAGCCACTAGTCCAGGTACACGTCCAGGAGCTAGGGTTAAATGTTTTGAATGTAACCAGTGGCTCTATGTGGCATACACGTATCCATGGAGGCAAGGTGGGGAGCCAAAGGTGAGGGATCCACTAAGTGGGAAAGACAAAATGCCAATAGTAGGTAGTCTTGAGACAACAGGGGTACAGAACTACCATCCTGCAGATGTCCTGAGTGGGAAGGATTTGGATGAGGCAGTACCATGTACTTATGCAGTGAGGCTAGGAGACAAGCGTGTGGGTCTGTTAGCCTGGGGGAGACCCAAACAGACTGCATGCTTGCAGCCAGGACTGCTGAGGTGGTTACTTCAGGGAGGGAGCTACTCTGTAGCAGTGAGACTGAAGGTGACCCACAGCTGCTTGTGGGTACTGATGGTCTCTTGGAAAGAGTGACTGCAAAGGTAGAGGTGAGTAGTAGTACCCAAGCTGATGGTGAGGCACCACTGTCAGAGGATGCCAGACTTCTTGTGCAAGGGGAGCTGGGAAGGGTTACAAGGAGAGAGTTGAGATAGGCTCAGCTCTCAGATCCTACATTGCAAGACCTGAGGCAGGTAGCTGGGAATCACCTGATTCTCAAGGGAAGGGAGAATCTGTATACTTGGACAAAGGGTTACTATACAGAGAGTGGACTCCTAAGGAAGGGCTAGAAGGTGAGAAAGTACAGCAGTTGGTAGTGCCTAAAGCCTACAGTCTGGTGCTTCTAGCCATAGCACATGATATTCCCTTTGCAGATCATATGGGCAAAAACATACAAAGAGGTGTATTATGCAAAACTTCTATTGGCCTGGCATTTCCAGAGATGTAACAGGGTACTGCAGGGCATGTAAGCAGTGCCAAAAGGTAGGCAAGGCAGGAGACAAGGTGAGAGTTCCTTTGCTGCCTTTGCCTGTGATTGAGAAGCCATTTCAGAGGGTAGCTATGGATATTGTGGGTCCTCTGAGTACCTCAAGTTCCACAGGGAAAAATTATATCCTAATGGCAGTGGATTACGCTACACGATACCCTGAGGCAGTGGCTTTGTCCTCCATTGAGGCAGAGAAGGTGGCAAATGGTTTGTTAGAGATTTTCAGCAGGGTAGGTTTCCCAAAAGAAATACTGACTGACTGAGGTTCCAATTTCATGTCAGACCTGCTAGTTTGTCTGTGGATGTCTTGTGGGGTGAAGCATATATATATATATATATATATATATATATATATATAATGGTCTTGTTGTGAGGTTAAACTCTACACTTAAGTCCATGCTATGGATATTTGCAGATCAGTTTAAGAGGGAGTGGGACAAATATTTGCCTCATCTGTTGCTTACTTACAGAGAGGTTCCCCAGGAATCCATAGGTTTTTTACCCTTTGAGTTGCTGTATGGGCATAGGGTGAGGGGACCTCTAGATTTAATTCCAGATGAGTGGGAAAGTGAGTGTGAACCTCACAAGGTGTCTGTTGTGGCATATGTTCTAAACTTTAGGACAAGGCTCAGGGAACTCATGGGCTTGGCCCAGGAGAACCTGGCAGAAGCCCAACAACAGAAAAAGGTGTGGTATGACAGGAATGCTCGAGATAGAGAGTATGCTGTGGGGCAGCAGGTAATGATTCTCATTCCTGTCAGACACAACAATCTGCAAGCAGCTTGGGAGGGACCCTACAAGGTGGTAAGAAAGGTAAGTGATGTTAACTACATAGTAGAACTGCTAGGCAGATGGCAGAGGCACAAATTGTACCATGTTAACAGGATGAAACCTTATCATGATAGGGAGGCCCTTGTGCTGAGCATTTGTAGTGGATTGCAGGAGTCTGTGGGAGATCTGCCAACTGATCTCCTCAGTGAGGCTCGGGCTGACACCTTGGTGGAAGGGGTAGCAATGTCCCAGCAGCTATCTCCTACCCAGGTTCGAGAAATCTGAGCAGTATTGCAGGAATTTGGGGACATGTTCACTGGGAAACCAGGGTGCACACATCTGGTGCAGCACCACGTGGATACAGGACCCCAAAGGCCTATTAGGCAGGCCCTTTATAGGGTGACTGAGAGAGTCAGAGAGACTCTGAGGGAAGCAGTACAGGAGATGTTGGAACTAGGGGTGATTCAAGAGTTCAACAGTCCCTGGGCCTTGCCAGTGGTGCTGGTGCCAAAGAAGGATGGCAGAACCAGGTTCTGTGTGGATTACAGGAAATTAAATAGCCACACAAAGTTGGATGCTTACCCCATGCCTAGTACAGATGAGGCCCTAGAGCAGCTGGTTGGGGCTAAGTATCCTACAACCATTGATCTTACCAAGGGTTACTGGCAGGTGCCCTTGTCTCCCAGTGCTAGAGAGAAGTCAGCCTTTGTGACTCCTTTTGGCTTGTATGAGTTCACAAAGATGCCCTTTGGGATGAAGAATGCCCCAGTGACTTTCCAGAGGCTGGTGGTAATATCCTAGCAGGAGCAAAAGGGTTTACCCTTGCTTACCTAGATGATATTGCCATCTACAGCCATTCCTGGCCAGAGCACCTTCAGCATGTCAGGGAGGTGTTGGGCAAACTACAGAGGGCAGGGTTGACCATTAAGCCAAACAAATGTCAGGTGGGTATGGTAGAGGTCTCCTACCTAGGACATAGAGTGGAGAGTGGTAAGATAAGCGCAGAACCTGCCAATGTGGAAGCCATTCAGGTGTGGCCTGCACCTATTACTAAAAAGCAGGTTAGGGCATTCTTTGGGAGAGCAGGGTACTACAGAAAGTTTGTCCCCAGTTATAGTACCATAGCTGCTCCCCTCACAGACCTAACAAGGAAGAACAGGCCAGATAAGGTAGTGTGGACCCCAGCATGTGAGCAGGCAATCCAGAAGCTTAAAGAAGCTTTGGGAGGACCCCCTGTGTTAGCCAGTCCAGATTACAGCAAATAATTTGTTGTGCAAGTGAATGCTTTGAACCATGGGGTGGGGGCTGTACTTAGCCAGATTTCTTCAGAGGGGGAAGAGCACCCAGTGGTTTATCTCAGTTGTAGGCTGCAAGTCAGGGAGGAATGCTATGCAGTGGTAGAAAAGGAATGTCTAGCCATAGTGTGGGCACTCCAGAAATGTCAGCCTTATCTGTATGGAAGAAAATTCACTGTAATGACAGATCACAACCCTCTAACATGGTTAAACAGAGCCAGTCAGCAAAATGCCAAATTGCTAAGATGGAGCCTGGGGTTGCAAGCATATATGTCAGTGCAGCACCGCAGTGGGATTAACAATGCCAATGCAGATGGGCTCTCAAGACAGGGAATGGGGTGAGGTACTCTCAGATAGACCTAACCCTCTCAAGCAGCGTTTATCAAAGGTCACTTGAAAAACTAGCTTGAGTTCTTCGGGGGGAGGGGATGAGAAGACTGGTAGAGAAGGGGTGAAGGCTGCCAGCCTAGTCAAATAGAATTTGATACATAATTCTATCATTTGTAAATATAAATGTAAAATACAGGCTTGTTTCTTAAATGAAAGAATACACTGTAAAATGTTAACTTCAAGATTGTAGCAACATTGCCATCTGCTGTAAGGAAAACTAAGCCAAGCATTTCACATCTGTTCTTTTGAAGGTAAAATTATGTCTTGTATACCCTTTGATCTAGATAGTGGTGCTGAAGAGGCTAGCTGAACACATTATTTCTATTGTTTTAACTTAAGGAATAATTACTAGAGTGTACATGTGAAATGTCTTTTATTGTTGTAGTTTCCTGAGCAGGTGTTAGATTGTTAAATAATGTAGCCTGTTGGCCTGGGAACTCCAGACTATGTGTCAAAATGATGTAATGTGTATACTGGGAAAACCTAAGTGTCAAAATGATGTAATCTGGGAGGGCCCAGCGGAGATGTTGTTAGTGAGTTTAAAAACTATTGATGAGAGAGATACTGATAGCATTTTGATCTTGATATCCAACTCTCTCTTTTTATGTAAGTAAGTTATTTTAGAAGTATGTTTTCTTATAGAAATAGTTTGGACTAGAAAGATTAAAGAGTTTTTCTGTTATATCAGACCTTTCCTACTGTATTGTTTTAAGTTTCTGTGTGATCTCTGAACTCTTGGATAGCACTGTGGTGTATTAGTATTGTCTTGTGTTTTTAATTATTTATTATTAAATATTTTAAAAACCTTTTACCAGTGGCTGGTTTCTGTAGAGTTAAATTAAGCTCTAGAGTACATTGCATATTTATAGAGTTTATTGTACAAGGCCACTCTAATAAGCCTTATACTGATTAGTCACACTTACCAATTAGATGATAATATTGCACAGTAATAATTTAGATACCCTTTTAAGGGCCTTTGGGTAGCTGATAAGTATTAGCTGGTGGTGGCAGTAATTACTACCGTATAGTCCGGGTAAAGGGGCATAGCTGTTGAATCTGTGTCAGCCTTTCCCAAGAGTGTCTGTGAAGTTGTATAAATACTTATCTCAAAGTGTGTGTGGTGTGTCAGCTACCTGTGCAGGGACACAAAGCACTGGTGGGACAGACAGAGTACTGGAGGTCAGCTTGCCAGCTAGGCTGATATCTGGACCCTATAGCTGTGCCAGTGGGGAGTCTTATTAGGGACCTGGGGAGCAAGGGAGCAACCAGCCCCAGACTGACTGTGGTCTCTGTCTGCACTTAAGGGAAATCGCACTTTACTGTGCATTTTTGTTATCCTTTCCTTTATATGAGATGCCCTCCCTGGTGTTAGTGGTAAGGATTGAGGCTCTTTACTTGCTGGGCCAGGGCATGGCCGTCACAGTTGCCCATGAAGGAAATAAATGGAGGAAAAGCTAAATATAAGAAGAATATGTTTTAATTTATATATGTTCATTAAACCATTTATGTTAGCATTATTATAAATTAAATATAGTCATCCATTATCAATTTATGTGACTAAGGCGTCTGACTCAGTCAGCCATAAAAAAAAACTTTCTTCATTGATGTTATAGGTTTTACTTCTGTTTTGAAAACTAACTCTATGATACTGGTCATTCCAGGCAAGTCCTTGAATACAGCAAATTAAAATAAAATAAATGTGAAAAATCTGTAGACTTTATTCAAAACTACCAAAATCTGGCACCCTGGCACCTCAGCTATTACCCTTCAGTGGCTATGTTGGCTAGTTAAACTTACAACTACAATTTATGGCTGGATTTCTTAGTTGTTTGCATAAATGCAGTAGGGTTATCTATGATGTTTGTCATCGAGCATAGTTAATACATGTTTCATATAGGCCATTTACGCTAATGTGCAATGCCTTAAGTATAATGAGATGTGAAAGAGAAATTTTGTAAAGTGGCATATGGTATTGAAATGTTTTTGAAATTCATAGTCCAGTATCCACACCATACACACATCCATTGTTAAAAGCATCACTGCCCCTCTGCTATCTGCTCTGTAATCCACAAACTTGGCCACTGAAAGCCCTTCAGTTGTTTGCCGAACTATACACAAGCACTTCACTAACATATAAATTAATCATTTTCTCCAGTGACCCCTTCAATAGTTTGTCCAAGTATTTACAGGCACTAAAATTACACTAAAAAATTATTTTCCCCAGTGATCACTTCAGCAGTCTGATCATGTATGCAGAAGTACTACACTGACACATAAATGAATGATTTCCCCCCAGCGACCCCTTCAGTAGCTTGGCCAAGTATACATAAACATTTCAATGACACCAAATGAAACATTTCCTCCTGTGGCCACTTCAGTAATTTGTTTATGTATGCAAAGGCACTTTAGTGACACCAAATGAAACATTTTCCCAGCAACCCCTTCAGTAGTTTGACAAAGTATGCACAAACAGTTCAATGACACCAAATGAAGCATCTCCCCCAAAGACCTCTTCAGCAATTTGTCCAAGTGTGTACAAGCACTAAAATACAATAAAACAAGCATTTCTTGAAGTGAAGTCAATAATCATACCTTCTTTTAAAAAGTGTCATAGTAAATATTAATTTTTCTGTTCCAATCGGCTAATTAAATTTGCCAACTAACTTGCATATTCCAAAGGGAAATTGATACTTACCCACACAAGTTCAGGGTACTTTATTAATTTTGTATGCATATGAGGCCCTTTTATGTTTATCTCTATGAATCTTAGTAATACACAAACATGCAATCTTATCCTCATAACTCTCAGCTCAGCACTTATGCCTTAAGCATGTTACGCTTTTGCCTCATGGAGGCACTTACCAAAATGCCTCCATATTTCCGTAGTCAGCCTGAATGACCTTATTTGCATAAGAACTTATCGTCACTGTTTGTATATTATAGCTACAAACTTAGTAAGGGTAGGATTATGAATACTGCCTTATATTTAATTAACAAATCATAGTCAAGTACACTTATCAGATACTTTATCATAGTGACATGGCAAATTATATTACATAAATATCAAACTTTATTCACAATAAATATTTAAAATGCAATACTACTTTTAAACATATTGGTCTCAAAGTTCTGAATATCAAAATACATTGTGACTCAAAACTTTTAATAGAATATTCTATATTCCCACTCCTTGATAGTATTACTTTTTAACAGTGCAAATTTTAAAGATGTAAATCTCTTTTATGGACATTGTAAAAAGGGCTACTAACACATCGCCTAAATTCTGATAAATACAATTTCTAATGTGCTTCACACTACAAATTTTGATGCATCTTTTTTTGTTTGTTCTGCAAGACCTTAAAGATTACTCCCCCCCCCAATCAAGCCCCACTATGGAGTTCCACAAGGTTCTGTTTTATACCCTTTTATGTTTACTCTCTATCTCACTGAATCCAGGAATCCAGTCCTCTGTGCTGACAGATGGGTCAACTTCATATCCCCTGTCATTTTAGTATTCAAAGCTCCTTGCAGAATGGCCTTAGCTGTTCATTTACCTAGTTACCTAAAAAGAAGAAATCGGGGGGGGGGGGGTACTGATATTCAAAACTATACAGTCAAGCTACTGCCACCTCAATGAACTATTACAGACTGATGACCAAACTATAGTGAATGTAAACAGATTTAAATAATCAAACATTTGGTTTGAGCTACCATCATTCATGAAAATATGCATATGGCATATTTATATAAGCTTCATAGCATGCTTTTCTGCCACTGGAAATGTTGAGTCTTCACAGTCGAGACAGGAAATATGATCTACTTGTATAACTTAATGTAGTCAATAACAATTTTCATGACCTGAATATTTGTGTCAAGATCTATAGATTAACTTCACTGGTACCCAATAATTTCTCACAATGATATTCTCAGGAGAGTAAAGTGAGGTGAAATTAGAATTATTACATTGTATGCTACTATTCAGACTTAACAGTACTCGAACAAATATCCTCTTCTGACCTAAAAAAACAGTGTCCAACCAGATTCCCTAATCATTCAGATCGAATGCTAATGGTGCTCTATAACTTCAAAGGCCACAAAGCTCACTATGTATTAGTGAACACTCCTTGACAGTCTTGAGCTACAGTCCAGAATTCATTACCCGCTTACTGCAGTAAATGTACTAAATACCCTGCTGAACAATCTAAATGTACCTGTTTTTCTACTTCCAGAATTACCTTACCTACATATTGTCTCTGTCTTTGTTTACCTATCTTACTACATATTCTCTTCTAATCTATCTCTGTAGGACCCCTGCCCGATGGTGTATTTGCTCCATGAAGTAAAAGCTGGTCATCCTTGGACTATGTGAGAGCCCTATGGCCCATTTATTTCTGCTCATATATTCTCCCAGAGGTGACAGATGGGTTGTAAAGCACATGCCATTTAGCTGAACCTGTGCAGTGATCTACCCCACTCTTCACCATAGGGTGCTCATAGGCTCAACATAACTGTTTGGTCAGGAGAGCAGGCACGGATGCTCTTACACATGTCCTGTTATCTTACTCAGTAAGGGGATCCCTGTTAACGTAGCAGAAGCTAGCACAACCACTACTGGCAGGCAAAACACCCACTCACCAGTAAGTGTCACAATGACACAAGCTTAGCAGCCTCCTTCCCTCTCTCCAGAATGAGAATGCTGGAGTTGGTGTTCAAGGTCATTCTCTCCCACCTGGTCTGTCAGACACCCATGCTGCTTATCTGTCATAAGTCATCTGGGCTATAGTCAGGGCTTCATCCTTCTATGTCTTGGGGCCAGTCTGTACCAATTTAATTATATCTTTTGATAGCAGCTGTGCAATATTAGTTATATCTTATAATAGGAGCTGTGCAATATTAATTATATGTTATGATAGTGGTTGTGCAATATCTAACCCCCTCTACACACACACACACACACACACACACACACACACACACACATTTTCCTCTCTTCAGCTTTTTTGTACATATTGTAAACAACAGTTATTATTTTAGGTCCATTAAAAATCCATCTACACCATTTGATTTGACCAATGAGATGGAACTTAAATTTCATGAAAGATGGATAGCGGCTGCACATCGGTGCAGTTTAGAATGGGTGTCAATTTTAATTGAAAGGGATAATATGAAAAAAGACAAACTTGTTGTAGAAACTAAACAAGTTTGTGAACAGCTAGTGAATATTACATCTAATTCTACTTTAGAGAACTTCCTTCTAAATATCAACACGAAGCTAATAAATTATGAGAAGGAATTAGTAGATAGAAAAAAATCCAAACTGACAAGAGACATACGGGATTACGAACACAAGAGGGCGTTCGTATTCCCGAATCATCAGAGAAGCCGAAAAAAGAGTGTCTCTTTTCAGAAGGGAAATCCGACTGTGGAACAGTATTCAAACAAGAACTTCCTGTCAGGTGAAAGTGGGGCCTCATCATGGGAGGAAGATGAAAGGGATAATTTTCCAGAATTACCAGGGGTAGCGAACTCAGAAGCTTTTCGAAAAACCTATCCTGAATCAAATGGACACTATGTCAATACGAGGAAAAGGGGTTGGACCAACTCAGAACGCCATAGAGACTCGGGCGATGGACACTATAAAAAAGGTAGATGGACATAATGTGTGTAGTAATTATGTGGTTAATCTATCAAATTACAAACTTGATGATATAGAGATGGCTATTTTGGAAAGGGGCCTCAAGTTTGTACCTACCTGTATACCCAAGAAATATGAGCTTAAAATTGAACTGTTTCAATTATGCCGTAAAATGTATTTAAGGGAATATTTTTTTAGGTTAGATAATACTTCTGTTAGTAACGTTAACTATGAGAAAACTCCAATACTTGATAGTGATTTAGAGAGTAATGACAGCTTTTACTCATGTTTATTGGATGAAGAAGGTAGCAATAATGCATACGATTTATTAGATACTCACATGCTGAAAAGTACTAGTTGTTTTCTTCCACCATGTAAAAATGCTAATATACTGAAGTTTGAATCAATGTTATATATATTATTAGATAAAGAACTAGAAGGATTTATGAGCAAAAAGCATGTTTATAACTTGACAAAAAAAGAATGGGAGAAGTTACAGTTATTAAGCAAGAATAGTAATATAATTTTCAAACCCTCGGATAAGGGGGGAAAGTTGGTTATACTAAATTCATGTGATTACTATAGCATGTGTATGCAACATCTTGACAATAAAACTGTGTATTGTGAAACCAATATAACCTTTTTGAAAAAGGCAGAAGTAGAGCTTAATGCGCTACTACAAAAAGGTATTAGGCTACACTATTTAACTCAAACGGATGTAGACCGAAAAATAATTATTAAGAACAACAAAGTAGCCAAGTTTTTTTGCTTACCGAAGATTCACAAAAACTTAGACCGACCACCTGGTCGGCCTATTGTTTCAGCTTTTGGCTATTTCACTTATAACCTTTGCACTTTGTTACATGAAATTTTAATGAAACAAGTTCTGTTGTTACCCTCATATATACAAGATTCTTATGACTTCCTTCAAAAGATTAAGGACATACATTGGTGTGAGGGAATGTACTTTATTACTGTGGATGTAGTGAGTTTATATACGGATATATCCCATACATTGGGCCTGGAAGCCATCAAATTCTTCTTTGGGGATAATCCTAAAACTCACTACATCTTAGAATTAGTTGAATTTTGTTTAACTAATAATATTTTTGAATTCAATGGCATTCTTTATAAACAGCTGACAGGTACAGCTATGGGGGCTGCATTTGCACCCGCTTATGCGAACCTATTTATGGGAATGTTCGAGAATGAATTTTTGTATAGAGTACCATTCTTTAAAAATAATGTTCTGAAATACTTTAGATTCATTGACGATCTCATTTTTATTTGTAAAGATAATTTTGATGTATCCATAGACTTTATTGATATAATAAATAATAATAAATTTGGGATTAAATTTAGTGATGTACAACGTGGTTGCCAAGTTAACTTTCTGGATATCTCCCTAAGGGGTCATAAAGGTTCCCCAATACATACGGGCATACACAGAAAGTTTGATGATATCAGCTGGAAGATGTGGGGTAACAGTTGTCACCCCTGCCATACTTTAACTTCTATTCCTTATGGTGAATTTCTTAGAATAAAGCGACTAAACTCAGATATGGAAGTAGCCTATAATGAGGCATTAAAAATAGCGGATATATTTAATGCCAGAGGCTATGATCCAGCAAGTATAGGAAATAGTCTATATAGAGTTTTTGGAAATAAAAAAAGTAGTAATATACTTGACAATAATTATAAGTATAATAGTCAGAATAATGTGAAACCCAGTCAGGACAAAATATTTTTTGTTACTAAATACACTAATTTCTCTTCTATTTTTAATAAATTAATTATGGATTACTGGAATTTCATGAAGAAAGATATTTTATCTCTGAAAGACACCAAATTAATTACATCCTACAAAAAAGGTAAAAGCATTCAGGACTTTCTAGTACACAGTATATATAAAAAACCTTGTACTAACAGTTTAGAATATATGAAGGTTGTAGGAACACACCCTTGTGGGAAGTGTTCTGTGTGTAAACATATAGTAAATGAAGTGGTTAAATTAAATGGACAGAATTTTACCACAAGAACTAGATACTCTTGCATGAGCAAGGGTGTTATTTATACCATATTTTGTAGCTATAATAAATATTATATAGGAGAAACAAAAAGAACACTAGCAGAAAGAATTAAAGAACATATTAGGGATGTAAGGAATAATAAAATAAATAGCCCCGTTGCTGAACATTTCAATTCTGTACATTTTGGTAACATAGACCACATAAAAGTTTCCATATTGGAACATGTTCCCCTTTATTATAATAATATAGAATGGCAGAAAAATATATTAAGACAAAAAGAGTCTATTTTGATCATGAAATACGGAACTCTACAACCATATGGTATGAACAAAGAGTGTAACTGGCAAAGCCTTATTTAAGAGATGTAGCTTTAAAGATGTATTATTAATGAGATTTAATTATTTGATTGTATAATTAATTAATTGTTTTATTTCATTTTGTATATATATTGGGAAGTTTTATATGTCTGACTGTTTTACTCTGTAAAGGCTGTTGGCCGAGGCGCTAGAGACAAGACTTGCTTGGAATAAATTTTATCTTTTTGGAAAGTAGAGCTGGGACTCACTGTTGGTCTTTCTTGTTGTTGCTGCTTATAGTTATCACTTCTTGCTGGTTGTTTTATAATAACAGTTATTCTGTGTCAGTGCCATGGCATTGAAGGATAAATTCCGGATTATGATTGAAGTGACCTGGGTTCAATTATCAGGTGTCTGTGACACTGGCCGGGAGGATAGGAGGCAAGGAGGGAATGGCTTGTGCACAGAGTCCACAGTACTGTTAGATTTCCTTGGTGGAGGCTAGGGAAACAATTGTGTAATGCTTCCTGGGGTGGGTAGAGTGGTTTGCAGATGTGAGTAGCAGATAAGCTATCATCCCAGGGCATGTCCCACCCACAGGATACTGCAATTAATGTGCAGGTTGGGAGAACATTTGAAAAAAGCATCATGACATGGTCCTAGAATGCCTTTGTTTCCTCATTGGCCCTGAATCTCATCAGAAAAAAATCAGGTGAGGATGGGAGGGGTAGGTAGACCAGACAAACAAGGAGAGGTACCATAGGCCACTGATGGTCAGCTGTGGGGGACAAAAACAGTTTAAACATGTTCTATACATCTACATTAGAAATACTAATTAGAATTGTTAATTTACCATTGATTCTATAATATGTAACTCACAAGCAAGTTTGGGTTGATCATGTGAGAGGAACACAGCCAAAAATATACCTCTGTTGAAAAACATGGCCAACAGCAAAATGGTGAACATTATTTTTCTGTGGAAGAGCACTACCTCTACAACAGGAGGCAACCTCTACTTAATATAATCAGGTCCAAGGTTACTCCACCTTGGAGGAAAGGGAAAAAAAGATTTTATCACTAGCCATATTTTCTGACCAAATACTTTTGGCCATATTACTCTGAGAGCTCAACCAATTCCCTTTAGAAACCTCTCTGTTGGTACAGCATGAATATATTTAACCTTTGCATATAACAAAATAAGTGTAATATTTAGCCATTCTGAATTTTTTTTCTTTCTTTGCCTCTGGCTCAAGTAGTGTCTTGATAGATCAAGTCTTGACTACAGTTAATAAAGCAGAATAAATAAAATAAATACAGGCCTCATAATGTGTTGTATCTGAGGTCATATCTAGGACTGGAAAATAATACCATGAATTTTTGTGGATCTTTTAACAGTGCTGCACTCATTATATATATTATTTTAGAATTAGGATGAAAGAAAATTGCTGGAGGATTGTGAACTTTCCTTCTGGAAGAAAAAAGAACAGAGTAAATCAGAAAATATCCCGACACACTGTTTTTCATCTTTGCTGATTAGGGTGACATTTGATGTTCCTTATTATGAAACAGATTATCTTTTACACAAATTTCTAGTACAAAAAAAATATATAGCTTTTGTTCTAGGATTCCAACTAAAGTTAGATATGATTATGCCTAATCATCCTTAGCATGGCTAAGGAAGTAAAAAAGGAAAAAAGAGAAGACAAGAAAGTAGTGAATTAATAAGAGAAGGTATATGCCGATCTCTGATCGCTTGTCACTGCTAACTGCTCTTTACCCAAGAAAAGTTCTATCTATGACCACTACAAACAAATTATAACTCTGTTTCTTGTTCTTAGGGCCACTCATACTGAATATAAAGAAATAAGGCAACAGAGTAACACAGATGGACCATCATGGCTGTCTCATGAAAAGCCCGAGGAACCAATAGCCATGACTGTCCCATAAAAAGCCTGAGGAACCAACAGCCATGAACATCCCATAAAATGTCTGAGGAACCAAAATCCACTGACCCATGAAAAGGCTAGGAAACTAAAAGCCCAGACTTTCCCATGAAAAGCCTGGGAACTAAAAGCCATAAGCCCACCACATATGTGCAAAATGACAAATGTTGCTTAGTTAGCCATGGTGGGATTCTTATACAAGCGCGAATGGCACT
>NC_056728.1:1865512662-1865539947 GCF_019279795.1 Protopterus annectens | reverse complement strand
ACCTAAGCCTACCTACATGAACTCACTGGCATGAAACATTTATAGAGCGATGCTACCGAGGATTACTGAGCACAACGAAGAAGCTGTCAGGGGCATACTTCTAGATGGGTGACATCGCAATAAAGATACCGCTTAATAGCCGGGGTATGTGTTATTAAGCGATCTAAAAGCATGTTCATCTGCAGAGGGCAATGGAAACACACACACACACAGGGGAAGGGATAGGTCAAAACCTACACTACCATGAACTCACTACAGCGCCCAGAGCATTTACGGAATGCGCTGCGAGATTACTGAGCTGAAAAGGCTGTCAGGGACAACTACTTCTAGGTGGGTGACATCACCCACGTGGGGAATAGCTGGCAATAGCCAAAGGTATGTGTTGATTTAGCGAAGCGTCTAAAAGCATGTTCATCTGCAGAGGCGTTTGGAAACACACACACACACCTACACACACACACACACGGGAAGGGGCCGAGGGGGTGGAACCTACACCTACCTGCATGAACTCACTGCAACGCCGAAGCATTTACAGGAACCGCTGCGGGATTACTGAGCACAGAAGCTGTCAGAGGGGCATACTTCTGGGTGGGTGAGCATCACCCGATAAGGAATAGCTGGCAATTGCCAAGATTTAATGTGATTGCGAAAGCGTCAAAGCATGTTTACATCTGCAGAAGGGCGGCTGGAAACACACACACACACACCCGCACACACACACACACAGGGAAGGGGCTGAGAGTCAAACCCTAACGCCTACCTACAGGAACTCACTGCAGCATGCCAAGCGTTACCAGAGCGGCTAAGCGAGGTTACTGGGCACAGCACTGTCAGGAGGCATACCCCTAGGTGGGTGGTATCATCTGCAGAGGCAATCACGGCCGATGGGGAATGAAGACAGAGTCGCGCCAGTCACACAGCCTGTTACCATCCCAGAGGTGGCCGTTACCCATTGTGCTGTTAGTGCTGCGGTCGGAGATACCAACTAACTATGGAGCGAACATCCACGACATGAATCACGGGATGCACCACATTTACAATATATGCACCCTATGAGGGCATCCGGCGATTGCAGGATGTGAGCAGCGTAATGTGGCACTGGCAGCTACATATGAGTCCACCTGGATTGCGTCACCATGGCTATACCCACCCGGGATGTCAATAGCCATGGCTACATGCCACAGTAGCAGACAGCTCAGTTGCCCGACCGTCGTCAATATACCCCGACTGGAATTGTACTGGCCATTACCTCTCACACCTAAGCCCGGTTCGCGAAGGGGGGAACAGACACTCCGCGGGGTATCAAACGCGGTCGGCTGCGGTGTGCACTAATACTGTGTCCATCCGCACAGCTGCTTACTGGAGCGTAACAGACCGCTTAGAATCCAACTGGTGCAGACGAGGCATACACATGGGGCGGCGGCATGGGAGGCGGGGAATGTGGACAGATGTGTGTCCAATACACAGCAACAACCGGCCATGCCACAGATGTGGCGGTTCTTGAGGAGAACAGGCATGCATCGGGGTATCAATGCAGGCCACACAACAGCAACCCGGCCGTACCACAGATGTGGCAGTTCGCGGGAGAAACAGGCATGCATCCGGGGTATCAATGCAGGCCGGTAGCGGTGTGCACTGTACGCTGTGTGTCCATCTACCTGGCTGCTTACTGGGCATGCTCCAGACACTGCAGAATCGGCTACAGTGCAGACAGGCATACACATGGGAAGCGGCGGACGGCGGGAGGCCAGAATGTGGACCCGGCATGTGTGTGTCAACCACTACAACAGCAACCCGACCCAGCCGCCACAGGCGGTATGGCAGTTCGGAGGAAACAGGCATGCACCCGGGGTATCAATACAGAGGCCAGGTGGTGTGCACTGTGCACAATGTGTCCATCTACACAGCTGCTTACTGGGCATGCTCAGACACTTAGAATCGGCACAGTGCGAGACAAAGCTGTACCGCTGGGGCGGCGGCATGTGGGGCAGGAATGTGGACTGGGCGTGTCAATGTCGCCCGCAACAGCGACCGACCATGCTCACACATGGTATGGGCATGGCGCTCTGGCAGCCATCCGGCATACGAGGCGGAGTGCACTTTTACCGTGAAGTCCGCGACCCAGAATAAAACCGATGCACATGCGTAGGGTGGACACACATGCAGTCCTGCGTTACACGCTTACAGATGACAGCACAGGCATCCGCAGTTACGGAGCTGAACGTGGCAATATTACCGTGAGTGTACACTGTGGCTGCTATGCCAGCACCATGTCATCCCGGTGCAGCGGTATGCCCTCCACCGGTCCGAAACTGCGGCGACATATGTCAGAGACTATGTGGTGGTTAATGCGTCAAAGTCGTTACAGAGTACACATGTACTATCAATGGATCCCACAGGTGTGATGTAGATCCACCCATACCCGGTATCTGCGGACAGGCGGTACTCCCGCACATACCGCGGGCCTGAACACAGGTATGACACACCTTGTTCTGCAGCTGTACCACGGTTGAAACAGTAATGTCGGATATGTGACATATGTGATTTCCTGGCTGTGTGCATGGACTGCCATGACACATCTGAAGCTTTCTGTGATGTACCACATGCGCCCGAAGCGTCACAGGCGTGCGTGATGTACACAGCGAAGGGAAGGCAGGTGTGCAGAGGGTGTAGCTGGTGTTCACAGGGGACACATACCCTTGTACCAGGTTTGCCTGCTTGACAGCTGTGATACCAAACCACCGAGTCCATTTCATGTATGTTGACACACATGTCACAACTTAGCAATGCATACACACATGGCAGCTTAGGGATACATGTGACGATGTGTACTGTGCACGGTGCAGCTGTGCAGGAGGTGGTGTCTAGAAAGTGTCCACATAACCACAGATTGCAACCCCCTCCACATGCACCATCATAGAGGGACGCGTATATCGGTGGCATATTTAGCGCGGTAACAGCCGCATGGCAGTATGTTATTGTACACCATTTGTTTAAACACCTGTCCACATGCATGTGTTGCAGGTGCTGGTCTGCCGATGTGTCACACACCATCCTACCCTGCCATGGCGCCTGATGATCAGTCTGCTATGTAAGCCTTTAGCACTGACGAAAGCGGCTGCCATGATGCATACCCATACGGCCATCGCGGGATCGACTACATATGTCACATTGCACTGCTAACCCGCATACCACCTCCCGCGTTACGAGATATTGGCACGGCTACTTGCAGATACCGAGTGCATTGGTCACGCATGGGATGCACCACATACCGCTGCTGCGCCTGCACAAATCCCATGTAAGAGGGTGTGGCATTCCACAGCACCAACATGTATTGCAGGAATGTGTGCCATGCCCATGCCACCAGATTGGAGGACTATGTGCCGCATGCCACACATCACTGTACACCATGGTGGAGATCTGTACCTACCTCGGTGGTGGGGTGCATCGATAATGGATGGTGTGGTACATGCAACAACGATCATCCCCTCCGATGTAGACATGTTGGCCACCACCGTGTCAGTGTGTGTCAACATAATGTGGTAATGTCTGCTGCATGTTGAGGAGGGGTGTATGCGGATGCTCGATGTTGTGAGCTGGACGCTGACCACACAGGGGTGACCATCCCGTAGTGGTGCTGCATTGTACAGCCCTATCATTTGCCATGCCACCAAGCTGACCTTACACAGGCCATATGTGCAAGACCACCCCTGTGACATGGCTGGTAACGTTGGTTGCATTGTCTTGTGAGGGTGTCGACCTGGTGAACCAATTGTCCCCATCTGCACACAATGGTGTGTAATGTGCCATAGAGGTCATGCAGCCCTCACCGAATCACGGGGCATATTCCTGTACGGTACAGCATCCGACTATCGTAATGAACACTGTACCACAGCTGACAGGTGATTACCTGCGTTCAGGTAGCCGGCACACTGCGTCACAGACACCTGCAGAATATCACCATACCTGTACTGTGTCATGCCATGTATGTGATGTCTCTGTCCACCGTAGCCTGTGGCACCGACCACAGGCGTCAGGTCACAATGGCTATCTCGTGTGGACATAATGCGTCATGTACCGTGTAAGCAGCGATTACAATGTATCCGACTCCGTTTCAGTCACAGGGTTTATGTGTATGACCTCTGTTCTTGCAATCCCGACTGTCTGTTCTCTATATCACAAAGCTCTGCACCTGCTCCCATAGGTATTCCTACATAGATAAAGTACATGTATACTAAATGAGGTACTATTAACTGGCCTAGAGTCCCCTTGTGTGCCCACTTCCCTATAGGTGCCTTCTGAACCGGTTACGCTTGCAAATGCATTCACATTCTCTGGCATGTCGAAGGGTCAATTGCTAGCAACCTCTCCTGTTCAGATGGTGAATCTGAAGCGTCCTGGCCACTGTTACAGGTTGCCTCATGGACACTGGGACAAAGAGCGCACCTCCCCAATGAACATAATACATGTAAACCGGTGAGATGCAGCTATATAGCCAGACGGGGGCTGTGCTCAAAACCGGTACAGAGCCAGAGCGAAGACCAGCGCTGAGCGGGAAGGACACCATGCACCATTATTACCCTGAAGTGTCACATGCTGACTATCGCAAATGCTAATCAAACACATGAACACATAAGACATTACCTGGAGGCACTGTAAGACGTATGTCACGAACCTAACGAAAGCACTCTGGAAGCAGACACACAAACTACTGCCTCCCGCAAGACATAGGACATGCAACACACTTAGTTCTCAAGCGTCTGTGTGCTAAACTGCTCGAACCTGCAAAGGCGACACACACTGCCAGACCACACCTGCTTAATGGGTGACGCCACTGCCAGACACACGACGTCCACATTCACCACACTGAACAAGGGAATGATCACGGTATGCCATGCGTCGGCGGCTGGAATCGCCACATAACACCGCGCATCTCAGGTCACTCCCGCGGGCATGTACAGGTAAGGCCAGCGGTCATTGCCCATGCTGGTGTCAACGACTGGTGGCATACCCTATGGGATACAGTACAGGAGACATAGAGGGCCACTCAGATTGTTGTAGCCCAGGCGGCGTGTCCACTGACCCTGGGCGGTATCCCACCCTCATCAAGTATGATGCCATATACTGGCTCAATGTGGTCACCCTTGATAATGTGCCTGGTTGCGATTGTCAGTCTGAGGGGATCCAGATTCCTCATACCTGGGATGACATGCTTGTCGCATGCAGCCCTCGCATGGTATGGCTGACAGCTGTAAATACGCCCCTGGTCTTCATAGGGTTTGCGAGAGGCACCTGCCACCCTACATTGTGCTCACTGCAGAGCCGCGGCTGGAATGATAAACCTACCACCCTACACTACAAACCTGGAGAACACACTGTGATGTAATACTGCTCACTGCCAGTGGTCTACGGCCAAGCTGCACACCCTCAAATGCCCTCCTCAGTATGGAGGACATTGATGTCAGTGCTATGACTGAAACATTGGTCAGGGCTGCTGAGAGCACCCCAGCACTATCGGGTCATACCCCATATCACGCGTTCAGGACCATAATCCGGACCTAACACAGAAGGAGGGGGAGACACCATTTCCATGAAGGATACACACACCTGCATGTTGGCAGAGATGCACGTAGCAGCGGGGAATATCCAGGTGCAATTAACCATGGTTAGGACTGCCCTACAGTTTGTTGCATGCTACAGACCACCCTCCCAAACCCAGGATACCTGCACAGCCTTCCTGAAGACACTGGTGAGTGTGAATGCTCTCACAACACCGTCATATTGGGTGACATCAACCACCCATACATAGACCGGGAACATTACCCAGGACACAACACCCTACGCCAAAGGTCACAGGTGTTCATACACCTGACTGCTGTGGAACAACCATGCACCATACCCACAAGGGGAGGATGTATACCAGTTCTGATCATCTCACATGGGGACGATATGCTCCACACAGGATGTACATCCCTCAATGGTGATGTCAGACCGTATAGTGAATCCCCTGGTGATCCGCATCCTGCACCCAACACCGGCATGGGAGACCACAGTGACGACCTCTCCACAGTGAACCACACACGTCATACGACCGGTGTGGTACCCTACAAGGCCTCCATGCCAGTGGTAAACACAGGCCACACTGCTGAAACCCTTACAAATGCCTTCTATGAGCACCCCCAGGGATGTCTGCACCAAGCGATCCTGATAACATCAGGACCTTGTCCACCGAAGGCAGGCACATGGTCTGGTGGACCCCAGCCATTGACAAACTGTACAACAAGGGTTGGAGCTAATACATGACAGAGCAATATCAGTACCAGGAAAGGCATCACTGATTAATACCGGCGTTAACATACGATCACACATACAATCATCCAAGGCCGCTTGTGGGAGTGGTACTGCAGAGGACACATAAGACAACCATAGGGCCTTCCTTAGCTGTGGTAGGGACATGGGTGGGAGCACACAGTCATGCCCAGAATTCCTCCAGAATGGTACAATGATCACTGAACCCACAGACATTGTCAACAAACCAGCGGACATGTTCCATGCATACATCTACCCCCCCAAGAGGGGACGTATCCATCCCACCAGAGTCTAGCCTCCCAAACATCCCGTATGCCCAGGAGAGATCTGATATCTGTTAAGCGGTGAACACAGCACCAATGGGACCAGATGGTGTCCCTGGCTGTGTGCTACACAACCTCATTGAGGCCCTCACCCCGCACATAAGGCCGCTGTGTCATCTTAGGCTTACTACAGGCTAGGTCCCCGCTGGATGGCATACGGCAACTGTGGTCCCACTACACCAGGGTAGTGCTCTTATGGACTGTAGACATCCCAGCCCTATCAGCTTGACAAGCCTTGTCTGCAAAGCTGTGGGGAGGTCCTATCTGGAGCCCATAAATACAGACAGTGGTGTACAGCCAATACCGGAACATACCCACATCGACTTAGTCAAGGGCAGATCCCGCCTCCCAAACCTGCTCGACCTGTCTGGAGGGTCACTAAGGCCATTGATGGGGGTACGTCGGTTTGCACAGACTACCATGTCCTGGCGGAGCGTTCAAACAACACTCCACGTGGACAGCATGGAAAGGCTCACTAGCGTACATGTGGAGACATATGTCACACGATGGTTTGCCAACTGGATGGAGGTCACACCACACAGGGTTTGTGTTCCTGGTGCCATGTCAGACTCCAAGCTGGTCTCGACTGGTGGCCCACAGGGCTCAGTCCTGGGCCCCTCCTGTTCGGCATTCAACCTTCCAATGTGCATGCAAACATAGGGGGATTGTGGCAGACAAGGTATGCAGATGACTGCACACCGGCCACCATACTCAACACCCCATCAGACACGGATATCCACCTGGGGTCTCATAGAAATGGATAACTGGTGCCAGAGCCATGGCCTGATGCTACATGCCAGGAAGGTGTAGACCTACCCAGTGGGAAAGACATGTTCACCCCGACTTACCATATAGGTGGTAATCCATTAAACATGGTGGACGTGATCAGGGACATGGGTACCACACCTGTCGGTAACCTCTGTCGACACTCACATTGCCAATGTGGTTGGGAAGACATTCCACTGTGGCCACCTGGTCAGGAAGAGATTCACATCCACATCAGGGGAGTTCATTGTACCCCTGTACTCTTCACACATCAGACCAATGATTGCATACAACGCCACATCTGGGATGTACCTAACCTGACACCTGCAGCACTCAGAAGGACCACAAACATTCCACAACACAGGGATAAAGGTGCTGAGACATGTGTCACACGCTGCCCAACTGAGGGGACTCCGGCTGTATACCTTCTCAGCCCGTCTGCTCTGAGGTGATCTGTGCCTGTCATACACGGCCATGTCCGACCTGGGTGACATGGACATGTTCCACCTCCTAGGCCCCAAGCAAACACGCGCACAGATGCAACTGACAGACACCTCAACACAGACATAAATAGGACGTGCTGGGGGGACAGGGTCATCGCCCAGAGACCCCCTACAACATGGAAAGGATTCCCAGCCCATGTGAAGCAGAGCCACTGACTGACTTTGTCCAAGAGTAATCCTGACGTGTGGATGTGTGATCGTAGGTATGCGCCAGGCATCATCTCCGTGTCACTGCTGGACAGAGGGACAGTGAACCGATGGATGTAGTATCCTCATCCTATGGGGTGGTGACAGCCACACACACTCTGGCTAGGCTTACACATGCCGTAGGGCACATAGGCTGGTATGTACCTATGCGCCTATGTACCTATGTAGGGGTCCATGCAGGTTGCGGGTACCTGTGGTATGCTGATATTGCCAGATGTGCCTGTGGGTAACTCACAGCTACACGTGGGGGACTGATAACAGTGCTCCCAGTAGGCACATGAAAGTACACCATATTTGGCATACTGGTTAACAGAACCAACATGGTGCTACACATGTAACCGCCACGCATACCGTGTACACAGATCAATGTATGCTGCACCTGCACTACATCATATGTCTGCTGCATGATGTCGGTACACAACCCACATCACATACGCACCTGTCACCTGTCATACACAACCACTGCAACATACACATCGCACACTATGCGGACACAGGTATCACATACACCTCTCACTATCTTGTCCACCCTGTGCATCAGAATATGTTTGCATAACCGTGCACCGATGGTGTGGAACACGGTGCTGTGGCAGAGGCTTCATCATATGCACAGGGTGATATGTGTGCCAGGGGCATAGGCTGTACCAATGGATGACATCATGTATGTGTGTAAGGGCCGGTGCATATACTGGGCATGACTGTGCAGAATGCATGTGGATGTGGTGGAGCCCTACAGTTGTATCTGCTGTGTGTGGGTATGTGTGTACACAGTTTAGCCATCTGTGATGCCTACACGGGGTATACTTGGCAGCCCCAGGCTGTACAGTGCAGGTTGTATGGCTCACTGTGTCTGCCTGCGGCCACGTGACCCGTGCCTGCCTGGGGTCGCACGGGCACTACCAGGTGGAGGTATGGAGTGGCCACTCTCCGATGACACATGTCCGCTGGAACCGTGTCCATGCTGGGACCGGCCAGGGCCACGTCCATGTGGCCTGTTGTGTCCTGGTGTGGTTGGTGTAGCACCAGCTGCACTAATGCTGCTGCCAGCACTGTGTGAGTGGGCATGTGAGGTGGCACACACACGTCGACCTGCACTAGGTGGTGTTGCTGGCCTACGGCCACGTGTCCTACGCCTCATGCCTCACCCCTACCAGGTGTTCCAGCACAGACAGCTTACGCTCGCGGATTGACATGCCTCGGTCGAGGATTCCAACCATCTCACCTAATCTCCTATCCAGAACATCGGCAAGCTGCTGTTGAGCATTCGCCAATGACTGGATGTTCTCATTTAAGGAACGGATTGCAGCCCTCTGCAGCCTCTGCCCTTCTTGGTTCTGCCGTTCGGCACGTGCCTGTGCCACCATTACAGTCTGAAACATGCGTCTGGTGATACCAGCTGCTGCACCCTGTACGGCAGGTGCATGTCTACCAGAGCTCCTCCTACGAGCAGCACCAGCCACATGCCTGTGTGGCACATCACCAGTCATTACACTGGCAACATGGTGTGTACCCGCACCTTCTCTAGCCACCACACAGTCCTGCTCAGTGCCAACAGACGATGACTGTCCTTCCTCTATGGGCAACGGTGATGTGGTATGTGTCGGCATCTGAACCGTGTGCGGAGATGAAGGGGACATAGGTGGGATGTTAACCAATGGCGCAGCTTCTGCCTGTGATGACCCTGCCTGTGCCTCATGCATATGGTCATCACCGCTAGTATCTGTGGGGACACTAGCATCAGATGGACTGCAGGAGGGGAACGCACCTACAGCACCTGTGGATACAAAGACATACTGTAAGATACATTACACACACGCAGACACACACAGACACACACACACACACACACACACACACACACACACACACACATGCGGAGACACACACACGCTGACACACACACGCAGACACACACACATGCAGACACATCATGCATGTGATATTGCAGGTGGCATGCAGCATTCCCACACCACAGCTCAGTGAATGCAGGCCAGACATTAATAGTGGTAGTATGCATACTGCCCTGGGGTGCACACTACATCAAGCAGGTGTCATTTCAGTAGGCTTGCAGTACACACATTCATGGTAGTTTGCATGCATCACCGTGATACACCATGTGGCCACAGGCGGGTTAACACTACACATGGCTGGCGTCACTTTGTCATGTACACCGCAAACATGTACGATAACATCTGGACATGTGACAATGGTGTCCCACCATGCACCACATCAAACTGGACGTCACAGTGCAGTGTTATGTGTACAGGCTACAGATAGAATGCATGTGTAACAAGGATGTCTGTGCAGGTGTGGTTGGTGTGAGCTGTGTACATAGCTGTACAGTGGGGAGTATGGGCACTGTGCCACTGCATGGCAGCAAGACACAGGTATGTTTCTGTGCGATGCGTAACATGGACGCATTGCATTGCCATGTCTGCAACACAGTCATGCTGTTCCACAGCACGTATATGGTAGACATTGGTGGCACCTCCAGTGGCTGCAGACAGGCATTTCGTTTGTCTGTTGTACCACATCAGATGTACAGGGGGTCCACTACAGCTATGATCGCACTATGTGTGGACAGGGTGCAAAGATGACTACACACTGCAGATGTACTGTGTGGCAACATGCCTGTGGGTATCACCCATGGCCATGTTTGACTGGGTCATGGACAATTGTGTGTGATGGGCATCGTGTACACATCTCTGTGGTGGCCCATGTGACATACACCCGTACTAGTCTGAGGTGTCACATTCCCGAAGGCTATGCAGACATTGTGGATGTCTGCTATGTCATGCGTAGGTCATGTCATGGTGTGACAATGTTGCAGACAGAACACCATGTGCATGTCACAATGTGTGCACAGAATGCAGGGGCATAGGTCACATTGGTAACACCTGTGTGCTGGCCAGATCACAGCTCACTATGTGGTACTGTGTGCTTACCGCAAAGGCATTCCGATGCATACTACACATGCAGCCATTGTAGAACACCTCCACTATTGTATGCATAGCTGACTGCACATATCACACCGATGGGTTATGTGGTGTCATGCCGGTGTATACTAACGGTTGTATCTACTGTACATGGGTGGCGTGTGTGTCGGGTGGTGCAACCTGTATACCGTGACTGGAGCAGACCCAGGTGTGCATGTCATACCTGGACACATGGGGAATATCTATACAGTGTAACATGCCTATTACTAGCAACAGTCTCACCTGCGACGGACCCATGTCTGTGCGACACGCCAGAGGTACCTGTATAGGGGCGACACAACAGTATACACATTATCCATTACTGTAGCCACAGTAAGCACTGTGCATGTCACATCATGTACCTGTGTGGTAGCATGTGTTATGCACATGTCTGCAAACATAACGTAGCATACTGTAGTATGCAGCTTGTGTGGCCATATACTTGGCATGTGTTGGTACATTATGTGGTATACTATGACACCCACACCTACGTCAGTTATCATTACACACATGCAAGACTGACTTACCAGGCAGCTCCAGGCTCGTTGGTTGGGAGACACCCACCTCCACGATGGCAGCGAGTGTTTCTGCATGTTGTTCCCTGGGTGTCCCCAGACTGGCCAGGAGCTCCTCCGTGTGTGTGAGTGGGGGCTGGGTTGGTGGCCCACCACCTGTCCCACCTTGTTGTCTGGTGATTGCGGCGGCACGCTGTTTCGTGTGCCGAATTAGGTCTGTGCAGTGTCGGCGGATCTGCTGGTAGGTGCGGTTGTTGCCACCCACGTTGTTCACCCTCCTGCGCATATCCTGCCACAAGTCGTCCCATTGCTGTGCTTGTTGTGGCACATGGCTGAATAGTATATCGTAGTTGTCGTGGAGCAACGGGATAATCACGTCATCCTCCTGGCGGCTGAAGGCTGGCAGCCGGGAACGTGGCATTATCTGTAAGACATAATGATGGTGACAGGTCACATTTACACTGATGTACTGGCATACTGCTGGACATACATTGCTATGACATGTACAACATCTGCACAGTAATCTCTGTGATGCATCATGGCAGTGACACAGCTGATGTGTTGCCATCACACCATTAAGCAGTGGGTTTCATATCATATCTGTGTGTCAACTCATCACACTGTACACACACCATGTTGATGGTAGCCTGCTGTGGACATGTGTACCTGCCTGTGCCTGTGTTCATATCAGTTGGCACATGTCCCAATGTGACAACAGTTGTACTGTTCACCTGGATGCTGTGTATATGTCAGTAGGCATCACATATGCAGCCATTATGAATGTCAGCTGTGGCACTGCACACATACACATGGACACCTGTACATGCATGTGTTGTGCCATGTACATCTACACAGCACTGTACGGGTGTTGGCCAACCTGCCACAGCTCACCTGTATTGCACATGTGATACACATGGGACAATGTGTAACCATGTGACATTTGCAGGAAAGGTCATGCATAGCATGTGCGCACGCACATTGTCCACACAAACACACAGCACCTGTGACACCACAGGGTGCATCACTGCCACATTACTGGTGTGGACGGTTGATAGTGCAAGTGCCAGTTGTCCATCGCACCATGTAGGACTGTGGTAGCACGTGCAGCCTTGCTGAGCAGGGCTGCATGGTATGGCAGGGTATGTCACATACATGGCACTGGGATGTGACCCACCTGGGGGGTACTGATATTGGCAGGGTGGCTGTCATTCCATATGTCATTGCTTATGTGTATATGGACATTACACAGGTCTATCAACATGGTGTGGACACTGGCCTTCTGCAAGGTAGGCTGCACGCTGCTTGGTGGGGGGGTGTATGGTGCATGCAGGTATCGCACATCCATGCATACACATTACCCCTGACAGGTGCTATGTGCTGCGATATTGTTCAACTCAGTGCTGTATGTGCCCACACACTGCTATCCCATGCACATGGATGTTTGCCTGGCCTGACATGGGTACCACATATGTCTATATCCAGTGCCTGCTGCCACCCCCATGTCAGCTGGTGCACTGCACAGCGCCATCCCTCCCACGGGGAGCGTGGTGTTGGGCACAGCATGGGTATCCATGTATGGGGACAGGGATGTTCACATAGCAGGGGCACTGATGGTATCGTCGATCGGACCATACACACACAGCCCATTCCGTATGTTGTTCGCAACACTGACACAGCTATACTGCTAGGCCGGGGACATTCCCAGACTTACATACACAGATGTGTGCACATCTGTCTGTGGCATGGGCTAAAATAATGGTGGGGTTCGACACATAACGTGTTTGAGTGTGGCTGGCGCAGACCTTCTGTGCACATGTCTACACAGCAAGCCTGTTCTACAGTAGGCAGCGGTGATGTGCTGTACACATGTCGATTCTGCACATTGTGTTGGTGTCTGTCTGTCCACAGGCCAGTGGAGGGACACACAGGGGTATTAGTGAACATATGTGAATGCCACCCTGTACTGCTGTACTGCTAGCTTCTCGGGTGCTACTGTGTCATGGACATGCACACCTTACCCAAATGGGTGGTAGTGGGTTGCCACCCGTACCCATCTCCTCTTGTGGGTTGCTATGATCCAACACCCTCTTTGTATTGTATGTTCAGGCTATGCACCTGTGTGGGGCATGTGGGCATGAAATGCACAACTGCGTACCTTTGCACCCATTGCAGACCATGTCACACAGGTACACTGGCAGCCATACACTTCACAGCTTGATGACGGTACAACACGTGTTGTACACACATAACACATATCCTGTGGGACATGGTCATATGTACAGGCATGTACAATGGTCACGTACCACTGCTACCCCTACATGACGGATATGCAGTACATGTGTCGTTACAGCAACTGTCACATGTAGTTATGCAATGCCCCCCTACCTACATGGCGTGGTACTGCCTGTGGGGGATATGCGTCTGCATCCATGCTATGGCCATAGCTGACAGTTGTACATCGATATGTGCAACATACCTCCTTTGGTGTTCTCTTGGGTGCATGTCCAACATGGCTCCGCATTGTTTGTGTCTGTCACACAGTCATTGTTATACATGGTTTACATGCCAGCCATGGCGTACTGTGTGTGATTCCATGTACTTCATTGGGATACCGGCATTATACATTATGACGGCGTATTCCAGCCATCACATAGCCTTCCTAGATGACACTGTTAGCCAGCCAGTAGGAGGTGTTCCGCCATCTGCACATAGGTCACACAGTACGAGGGCGGCTGACACCCGTTCTGGGGACAGGGTTCTGACAGCTGTGGATGGGTGTGATGCCGTCGACAACCATGACTGCACCTGATGGTCACATCTGTATGGGTAACATTCACAACACACACCTACCTTCACGTAGCAACACATCATCCACAACAATGGACATTCCTGCCAGAACAATGTGTGCAGTATGTCTGTATGACCACTGCAGGCACCACTGGTGGCCCCCAGCATGGCAGCCAACAGCACCAGTGTATATCCTGTGGAACCATGGGTTACACCATTCACAACACACCTGTCTCAGATAACCCTGTTGTGGATCACAGTGCAGTTCCACACATCATGTTACACTAGGCATCATGCACTGATATGTTGCGAACGTGTGAACGGCTGTGCAACTCAACATATGCGCACGACACATCACCTGGTACAACATGTCTGTCATACCACATGTTATTGTGACCGCCCTGTGATGGCATTATACAGGCTACGTGTACTGGGACATGTGATGGATCACCGGTATATTCACCCTCTGGGTGTGTGTCTAGCCAAGTGTACGGTAGGCGGTGGTCTGAACACGGGGACACTGTACATTGACCTACTCTGTCACTGCAACTGTTGACTATGCTCATACTGTACTTATACAGGCATGTGGTATCAGACCACTATGACAGTCCTGGTCGACCACACTGCTGTTGCACACATGACCTGCGGACATCTGCCTGGGGTGTGGAGCACACATGTACATCTTCACATGCTATACTGCCTCTGTGGTGGTGTCACATGACTGTCTACAGCAGGGCTGTCACAGGCAGGCACGGCATGCGGTCATGTGGGACAATGCTTGCACCTTCCACTGTGCTGCACACAAGCAAGGCACACACACTAGTGCACGACTCACATTTATCTGCAGTGCCTGGGACCTGCCTCCATGCTCTGCACAGCACACCTGCAAGTACAGATTGTACATGGATCATACCTCACAAGCACATACCTGGACTGCAACACACACAGGTGAGGGGATCCCACATCACACAATGTTTTGCACACATACTGGATATTTGCCGAACACAATGCATCGTAGGTGCTCCATGTTCAGATACCCATGTTTGTGACCGCTACACACATTGTAACATGCAACAGAGCTTACACTGTACACCAGAGGTTACATGCTGTCTGTGTTGTCATACTGTACATTGGGCCTCGGACAGCTGCTACTGCCATGTGCTGACAGCAACCCACACTTCCCTAGAGTGAACACCCATGTACCCACACATGCTTGGGCATGCACTCCACCTAGCTGGGTGACACATTACACAACACATACCATACCTACACTACCCTCAGCATGCACAATACCTCCATGTGTCTGGTGTGTTAAACCTGGGGTTATCCCCCCTTTGGTAGATGAACATATATGCTTCACGGCCCTGCTAGCCACACCCTGGACACACACCCATCGCAGCATAGATGGTACATGTGTTCTACAGCCGGTACTACTGCCGTGGGCTTACAGGGGTTGTTAATGGCATGGCACCCCGACAGATGGACAGTCTACATGACTATGCTGACACATATCACAGTGCACTTCCGTAGCATGTACGCAATGGTAGGGACCATGCTATTCCACACAGAGACATGGCGGTACTGGCCTTTTCACAGGCGCCACGGTGGTGGTCATGTTCCATGCACATCTGCTGTATGGGCACATGTGCAGGCTGTTGCACGGTGGGTATATTCACATGTGTGGGGTGCATCACTTGACAGCCATGGTGAGTCATCGTGGTCCATCACATGCTCCAAGGCTAGCTACCTACACATGACTGCTGCACATTGCAGTGTGGGTCCTCAGGCAGTGTGGTGGTATGTCTGTGTTGTTTGGCTACATCCACATTCGATGTCGTGTACAACAGTCACCCAGGCATTGCTGCCTGAGATAATGTTGGCAACATGCCAGGCAATGGTGTACCTACCAACAATACACACTCTCACTCACTACAGGGTTGCAATCCATACATGGACATCGTAATGTCCCTGTGGACACATACATGGTACTGCCATGCACACGTTATGTCCTAAGACACTGCCCTGATGTCACCTTCCGAGCTCCCTAGCTGTTATGTCCCGCCAACCTGTTTGGTATGTGTCTCCACACCAGCCCACTGACTTCACTGCTAGCCTGTTGTCGGACATTGTGTACCTTGACCGTCACACTGCCGCATCTATCGCACTACACATGGGTGGCACTGCATTGCACGTGTGGGACTGCATTCATACACCCATGACTGGGCCATTCTGTATGGCACTGGGGCACATCCTCACAAACGTGCTTCACACACTCATTGATGACCTCCATGCCTTTACTGGCACCCTTGTTGGGCTTCTGTGTGCCACAGCACGCCACATACACATGCTGGCCACCTGCCATACCATTGCATGGGTGTTTGGTGTAGTACAGAGGGCAACAGATCAGACATTGTCCTCAGATTGGCCTTCAGCACCATTCCACATTCTGGTATTGGCAATGTACACATCCACCGTCACATCATACCCTGTGTCTCAGGATGTTAGGCTGTATGACTCCTGGGCAGGACACACAGTGGTGCCAGCATATCATGCTACCTACTACACGTCAGGTACATGTGGCATTACACAGTCCTCAGTCATGGGGCCCCTCATGTTCACTATTTGCTTACATACACAACATGCTGTCACAGAGTACTGTCCATGCCTAGATATCCCACATCTACATACCTGGCACCATTATAGCTCCACCAGCTCATACAGATAACAACTGTATGGGTGTCGGTGTGGCAGATACATCATGTGGGTGTCATGGCATCAGGATGCATGACACATGGTGCATGCATATCACCTTTGCATGGCAACATTCATCCACTGAGTATCACATGGATACCGTCCCCGTACATGCATATCAAATTGTACATGGTTGCTGTACACACACATGCCCCACATGGTGCTGTGGTTGCCATATTCCACTGTGGCATGGGTACACATCTGCAGGGCCACACCTATCTGTACTGTGTATGTTGCTGGTACATAGGTAGCCATTGTACCTGTGGCATATACACATCTACACACGGGCAGGGTTACAATACCACATTCGTGGTATACCTTCCATGACGGCTACGACTTTACATGGCACAGCATTATCATGCCATGATGTGTACCAGGCTCAGACAGTTTACATCTGCGGCTGACTGATGGGTAACACATCTGTACACATCTGCATACCACATACACAGGGGTGTCTTCTGCTCTGACATGGACCATGTCCTCCACATTACTGATGCATGTAGTACTCATACATGGCAATTGCAGTGGGCAGTGTGAACGTACCAGTCATGGATATGTGCACACATGCCACATTGCATGGGCTGGGCTTCTGTGTTACTTACGCAGACACAACACACACCGTGCTGAGGAACATAGGTCCTGTGCACATCCCACAAGGACACACAGTGGCACTGTTCATGTGATAGCTCCCTTGCTATTTGAGTGACACGTAGTCATGGTACCACCACAGCAGCAGTACTGTGTAGACATGCAGTTGACACCCACCTCTTCTGTTCACTGGACACTACCATGGGGAGGTGACACTACTGTGTCCACTGCAGATGTGTTTACACATGGACCTGCCGGACTTCATTGTTGCCCACATTGCACCTGCTACAGATCGTTTATCCATGGTTACTTGGCGTTCCTCCCATTTCAGATGGCTATTATGCTACTACTCTGTCCCATATGTACAGGCCATACGTATCCTGTTATTGTACATAGCAATAGGCCATAACTCCATTATGCATGATATGCCTGTGATACTGTGTATGATGTCTGTCATATCCACCATGACAGCTTTACATTACACATAGTTGACATAGTATCCCCTACTGCAAGGCATACGTGCACGTCGTGCGCACATTACGTATGACATCGACGGTATATGCCCATACACATGTGTGCTGTGACAGTATACATACATGTCCTATCCTGCTATGGCACTTCCTTGTTGGATATCCACTGCCAGCATCGGCGTGTGGTGTGGCATTGTTCTGTGTTCTGCCCCCCTGTGGCAGCCCTTGTGTTATCCCGGCTGTGTACATGATGTCCCACTGCTGTGCACACGGTGTCCACAGTCATTGGTATGCTCAGCAGGATAGCACTACATAACCACCTTTCACCACTCTCTGCATTATGTACAAGTATCCTTACTTACAAACACCGTTCACATACAGTGCAGCTTCGTCATACACATCATGCGTTACACACCCGTACATATCGTGGGTTCTACATACCTTTATGTGTTTCCTTCCATTTTCGTTACGTGTCTCGCTATTGCGTTTTCTCACTATATCCGTTTGTAGGTTGTAGTTCGGTATGAGCATACGGTTTGAATATCCCGGGAGTCATCCTTATATCCGTCGTTACCTGCAACATGTGGGTTCATCACACCAATGGCTGTTCCTCAGTGTGTACTTGTGCGCATATCACCTGTGCATCTACTCCATTCGTACATTACGCGTCATAACTAGGGCATGGTTGCATTCCTCACCTGGGCGTTGGTTATTTGCCCTACCTTCGTGGAGATGGTCTGTATTGTGTTATGTTATGTGTAACTGCAGCCACTATGTGTGGCGTCAGGTACATTTCGCACTGGTGTTAGCCATGGATTGTGTGTGTTGGGTATGGTATTCTGTTCGACATGTGGGTGTCCCTGTCCTGACGGCGTATGTTGATGGCGTCTTGCATTCGGATGTGTAACATAGCTGTTGTCAAGTAATAAAGAAAAGAAAATCAAGAGAGACTTATTTCAATATGCTAATTTTACAGCTTACCCGAACCCACCATTGATCACCCAAACAAAATATGGTACTAAGGGCAATAAAAATTCAACTGATAGACGTCACCATGTTAGTCATGTGGTGCCCTCACTCCCTGTTAGTGCACCCCCACAACCACCTCAAGGCGTATTCCATCAGGATATGTTGGAAGACCAAGAATTTAACAACTATGTTCAACCCAATGAGAACAACAATCAAGAGCAGAGTGAAAATAATAATAGACAAACACACAACAACAATTCTAATGAAATACAAAACGTTCAGGATTTTCGGCAGGGACAGAACACACACCAGAGAAACTTGAGGTCCAACACCAATCAGAATGTATCGAGGAACAAACGGAACCAGAGGCGGAGGTAGCAGAATATTCCAACACACTGAATATTGTGCAAAGCACTGAAGGAGATTTTAAGATTTACAATTTTACTTCCTTCGAAATTGATCAAAGCACATGCAATTTTTTCTCCAAAGGGTTGACTTTTGTTCCGGACACACATTTTGACTTGGTTAAAACCATCATAGATGTTAAATTATTTGTACGCAAACTAAACCTGAGGGCTACTTTAGGAGACATGCCTACTCTACTTAATAATTTCAGGATAGCTAGTGTCTTTAATCCACCACTTTTAGACAGGCTCAAAGTCTTCGAAATGGCCTGCGAGTTGGATTTAAGACACTTGGCATCGAAGCAAAATAACATCAAAGGTGGTAAATTTAACATATCAACACAACAAAGGGATCTTATTAAGATTCTAAAAGATTGTAACATCAGGGTTATGAAACCCGATAAAGGGAATGGTCTCATTTTTATGGACCAATATGTTTATGTTAATAAAATGTTAACCCATTTGGAATCAGGACCATATCAACAAGTCAGCATCAATGAAATCAATATAGCATATGGTAAGGTCAAATGTATTTTAGATGACCTACTTCTTGAAAATTCCATTGATATCGACTTGCACAGGTACTTAACTGTTCCATCACCTAGGTTACCATTCCTGTTTGGTGTGCCCAAAATCCATAAATCAACGTCTGATCCACCATTTAGGCCTATAGTTGATGGGAGAGGGTCCATTTTGAGTGCAGCAGCTACATATGTAGACAGTGTGCTCAAACCACTCATAGCTAATGAAAAGCAGATTTGCAAGGACTCTTGGAGTTTTTTGAGGGATATAAATAAAATTCCATTTAATTCTGAGTACATTCTCCTCACAGTAGATGTGAAAGACCTATACACGGTTATTCCCCACAACATAGGCTTAGAGTGGATCAGAGAGTTTCTTTTTGACAGAAAGGTCAATAACACTACCATTTGTATAGTAGAAACCCTTCTTGAACAAATTCTCATTTCTAATTTTTTTAAGTTTGAAGGGTGCATGTACTTACAGACATCTGGCGTGGCGATGGGCTCGCCTTGTGGAGGGGCTTATGCCAATGGTGTTATGGCACAATGGGAGAATTCTTTGTTGTTTAGGGATCCCGGATTTAAAAAGCATGTCGCCTGGTACACCAGGTACCAGGACGACATGTTTTTCTTATGGAAAGGGCTTCCCGAAGATATCCCTTCTTTTATTGCTACCATTTCCAATTTGACCAATTTCTTGGAATTTACTTATGAATGTCATCATTCTAGCATTAGTTTTCTAGACATCATGTCACACAAGGATGAGCAGAATTTGAGATTTAAAAGCACTATTTACAGGAAACCTACACATTCTAATGGTTTCTTACACTATTCTAGCTGTCACCCGTACCACCAAAAGAAAGCAGTGGTAAAAGGGCAGATGGTACGGGCAGCTAGGATGGTCACTGAAGATGAAGACTTCCTAAATGAATGTGTAAAACTTTCGAACATGTTTTACAATAGAGGTTATCCAAGAAACATGGTAGTGGAGATCATGGAAGAAGTTGTACAGAAGCGGAATATAGGGCATTTCAGCCCCATATTGAGCATAGAATTGCCGTCTCACATTGACGAAGGTGAACGAGATAGGGAACAAAACACAATTCTAGCCCATAGTCAACACCAACACAAACTAAGGTTCTTATGTACCTTTTCTATAGACCATCGATTTATTAGAGACATCTTATGTAAAAATTGGGTCATACTATCACGTGACAGAAATCTTCAGGACAAGTTTGAGGGTCCCCCGGCTATTACATTTAGAAGAGGGGTCAACCTCAAAATGTTATTAGAAACTGGAAAACCCATGGCACGCACGCATAACTTAGGCATGGTAAAATGTGGGTCTTGTAGACAATGTGGGTTCATTAAAGAAGGACACTCTGTAATAATAAACAACATTGAATACAAAGTCAGAGGTAAATTTAATTGTAACACCAGGGCGATAGTTTATGTGGCAACCTGCTCAGATTGCCACGCTTTCTACATAGGAAAGACTGAGCGCAAGCTGAAACAGTGTATTTATGAACATTCTTACGCTATGACCAAAAAAGATGAAACAAATGCTTTAGCTTGCCACACTATTGAACATCCAACCCATAAATTTAGATTCACAATACTCAAACAAGTGGACGATACTTTATACACAGGTCCATGGCAAATCCATCTTGAGATGGAAGAATTATTTTGGCAAATAAGGACAGCAGCCAGTCATCCACCAGGTTTGAATGAACAAATATCTATTGCCTGCATCCTAAAAAAACTGGCTTTAAACAGATAGTCTCATAAACCAGTTTTATGCAGTAAGCGTTCTAATACTTGTCCAATTTAATTTCACTTTGCAACACAGGTTGTTGTTTGATTTGGATTGAATGCTTTCTCACATGTGTTTTAAATGCATTTAAAAGGATTTAACTTTCTTAGTGTAAGGGAGTATTGACTTACTAGTTTAGCTTTAGCACGTCAATTCGAAAATAACTTTACATCCAATACCCAATACTAAATAAGCATTTTCACAGTTGCTATGTATGTTTCAAAATGTATGAAACATAAACATCAAACTGTTTTTATATCAATTTTTATGTGTTTACACAGACTTCTAGTTAAATGTTTTACATTTTGTATTTATATTTACAATTTATTCCAAGATCAACTAGATTTGATACTAGTAGACATCATTTAGATTGTCTTTTTAATGTTTAATTGATTAAGTATTTAATTAATCAATCAATTGTTCTTATATATGACTTGTTGCCTGTGTCTCCGTTTGTCTGTTGTGTATTTCTGAGGAAGGAAGGGCACTGGACCTTCCGAAAGCGCTATATTTATTAAATCATAGTTTTTATTTATCGAGCAGTTTGTATTTCACTTATTTTTCAGTTCCCAGCTCCGTTTTCACTTTTGTGTGTTCCATAGCTGTTGTATTCCTTTAAACAACGGATGCAAGTATGCATCCGCTGTTGATAGTGTTTCCCACGCGAGATGTTGCGGTTATGCAGCTGTCATTGACTGACGGTATGTTTGTGCTGCTATTACGGCTTGTATCCCTTTGATATGTGCGATGGGGAATATCGGAGGTTGTAGGTGACGGATACGGGTTGTGGGCCTTGCATCTCTACATACACGGTATGCTTGTCTGTGTGCTCCATCCCTGCCTGGGAAGTTGGCAGTTACTTGTCTGTTGTTCTGGGAGTGTAGGTAGTGTTGTTGTCATGTGGTGTTGGTATCGCCTGCGTGTGTGCTTCCTGCATGTATTCCTCCGTCACATCGGTGGTATATCTGCGGTTGTTTGTATGTGACGACTATCCATTGTCATTCTGTCCCGGATATTTACAGTCATTGTGGTCCTGTACTTTGGACCGCCTATTTGATAGTGCTTTCCACCTCTTCAGGTGGCGATTGCTAGTTTGACACTTGTAGAACAGACAGCGGTGTGTACGGGCCGATCGTGGCCATGATCAGTACCGGGTAGCATATGCGTATTTCGGCGGTACATTGCTATTGCTGTGTGACTTTGCCGACGTATCGTTTTGCAATTAGCATATCGATGTCATACATACGGTCAGGATTTCTACATCGTCCTTTCCATTTCATGTTGGCTATATTCCTGTGGTACATTCTGGGACATTTTCACTTTGCATCGTTATCGCCACACGCCTAGCCAGGGAGGGGCTCTCAGTACTACTTTGGGAGTACTGGTGTACATACGCCTGTGGTTCCTATACTGTATGCCTACACATGTTGTTCCACTCTGCCTGTCACATGGCACCAACATACACATTTTACAGTGGCACACACATTACACTCGCACAGCGGAACACACAGCACCGTCACCGCACACGTGCACATACTGCGGCAGTCACAGGGATGGTTGCACACAGTACCTGCGTGGCTCGCATCACCAGCAGCAGTGTCTGCCTCCACCCTCATATCATCATAGTATTACCCGCACATGTACTGTTATTGTACTGTGGCCTGGCGATCATCCCGACTCGCGGTTATGCATTTCGATATGTTGAGCTTTCCATGGGTGGCGGTTTCCTGTTCTGTTAAACCTCCCGGATGCTCAGGTTGTAGTTCACTATGTTTACTATGTACAGATATCGCGTGTTACTTCTCTGTCACCTTGCAGCCCTCTCATTCCCTGTCTTACCTGTTGTACTTTATATGTATATGTGTACATATATTTCTATGTGTGTGGTTATATCTATCTCCATATCTGTATATGCACATATGTACATGTCTATATGTATACACCTTGCAGCAAACATGGCAGCATACAGCAACGCCGTCTGTTGTAGGACCCACGTACGGTTGAGGTGTTGGCGTTCCATGCTCCGCTAGCTGTTGGGTGTGCAGTGTTTGGGTGCTGCCTATGTTGGAGTCACACATGGGGCCACCCATACGGTACACTTTACGGGTGGCCATGTTTGTGTGCCGTCCATTTCACTGTGTGTGCAGGTAGGGAGGTGTCAGTCCATGGGGCCTACGCTGTCAGAGTATGTGCTATACGTTCCCTCTTTGCCAGGGCATAGGCATATTGGGTACGCCTCCGTCTGCCTACTGGGGCTGGCACAGTGTGTTCATGGTCCTGAACCCTCTGTACCTGTACTGGCCTTGGCAGTTGTGGTGGGCTTTGTGGCCCTTCACCATTATGTCCCTGCAGCAACTGCTTCCGCAGGATCATATTATGTAGCATGGCACATACTATGAATATGTGGGCACATGTGCCTGGAGAGTACTGCAGGGCTCCACCGGATGTATCCAAGCACTGGAACCGTGATTTCAGCATCCCAAACACACGTTCTATGATTATTCTGGTTTGTGCGTGTGCCTCATTATGGCGTTCTTGCATGTGTGTGTGTGCATTTCTGATGGGAGTCATCATCCACGGCTCCAGTGCATAGCCAGCATTCCCCACAAGGTGGCCTTGTGTGATGTCCCCCCTGGCGAATACCTGATACAGCTGTGAGGCATGCCAGATATGGGAGTCATGGTAGCTTCCAGGGCTGCCAGCACACACATCCATGATAATGCCCTGCGCATTGCACATGACCTGGCAATTGATGGAGGGGAATCCCTTGCGGTTTATGTAGCGTCTACCCTGCTCCCCAGGTGGTGATTTGATTTGTATGTGCGTACAGTCTATCGCACCCAGTACCTCCGGGTATTGTGCCACACGGTGGAAGTGACGCATATTGCTAGCCAACTCCTCCTGAGATCTGGGGAAGTATATATGCTCATTGGCATGTGGTAACATGGCATCCAGAAACTGGTGTAGTACCCTGGATGCTGATGCCTGTGAGATACCCCTTATATCCCCAGTTGGCCTTTGAAAGGTACCTGTAGCCAGTATTCGCAAGCTTACACATACCTTTGTGTCCACTGGGATGGGCTCCCCTCTGTTGTTTCTTGTTCTCAGGTGTGGCCGGCACAGCTCTGCCATTTGCTGTAGAGTGTCCCTATCCACCCTGTAATGCTCTACTATCTCCAGGTCTTGTAGCCCCTGGTAGGTTACCCTTGGTCTGAACACTCTCCTTCTCCTCTGAGGCCTACGGTAGTTGTCAGCACCCTCCTCCACAACTCCGTCTGTCTCTAACACATGCTGATGGATCACGGCCACAGCGGCACCCAACATGTACATTTTAAAAGTTCCCCGTGTGTTTACACCTAGAGTGCGGCGTTTGGGAATACACAGCTGTGTGTTGTGTGCATTCACACTTTATACTGTTGTGCTGTACACCCGGTGATGTCATAGGGTGAGTCTGTGCGGCCGTATCTGTGGATTATCTTCCGTGTTTTACCATTGGCACTGCAGCGCTGTTGCCTTTGGTGTTGCATTACTCTTGCCTGCATTGTATTAGCTTTCGACCTTACCTTACTGTTTCTGCATGTTGCGCCTACTATTTCCTGGCTTGCATCCTGCAGAGCCCTGTCATGTGTAGTTTCTGGGACATGGCATATCGTGCGTTTTGTCTGCCGCCGCCGTTATGCTGCCTGTCTACTTGGCTCTGCTGTATCGGTTCTTCACTCTTTGCAATCTGCTACCTACCCTACTTTCTTTGCATTCATATGCCTCCCCATCCCGTTTTGCAGGTTTCTGCATGCAGAGTTGTCAGCTTCCGCCAATTGGCCTTCGTGGGTTGATTGGTGTTGATTGATCATTACCACTCCAATTTCACTGCTTCCGCATTTCCTCATATTCTCAGCATCACCTTACTGTATCCATTATTGTTGACGGGGCGGGCGTCACATGACTAGGTTAAGGGAACATAGTCATCCTCGTGCATATGCATCTCTGCGCGCATTGTGTGCTCTCAGCTCAACTATTTCCCCACACGCCGGTCCTGCTGCTGTGATGTGCGATGTACAGCCCATGTTTGCTGGGCTCCAATGTACTTCCTCCTACAGTGGCACACCCCTCTGAGGTTGACATGTATTCCCTCTGAGCCACTCCTCAGTGTATTACCGCTGCGCCGTTTGGTCCAGCCTTACGCCGGAGGGGGTTTTGCGATTCAGTATCATCTGCCTCATTTGCATGGCATTGACTACTAATTCATAGTTACCGCGCCGAACACTGCCGTGACTCCTTGGCAACCCTTGCACCGTGGATGTGGCTTTCCATGCATACCATGGTGTATTGTGTCTTTGAAGCTGATGTGTATTACACTGCTCTTTTATGACATTGTCATATTATTTCATTGTTTAGCACCTTCCGCAGACATGTCCTGGGGTTCTGGCTGTGTGTTTCTGTGGACATACCATTTATGTCATTGTTTACGTGTTGTGCATGTTTTCTTTTGACATTCTCTGTGTCTTTCGCCATTGGCATATGGCAACAGTGTGATACCTGACGTTGACAGCCTTCCGTTACTCCTATGTCATGTTTGGGTAAATGTAAACCATTTTTTTTGGTTTACATTGCCGTGCCCTTATCTTTCGCCTGCGCCGCCGTGGATCGCTATATGCCTTCATTTGCATGGTGCAACACCGCACATGGGGTGTTTAACATACCTACGCCGGAGGCGGCGCAAATCCGGCACACGCCGGTAGTGCACATGGATTTGGATCATACCTGAATCACTCGGCGGCCATATCTGGCGTTGTAACGCCTACGCTATGCGTGCGCCTGGCGCAAGGTTCATGAATCCCGGGGGCAGACACCAGTGGTAGATTTGAGAGCTTTCTTTCACTGATTTATTACAATAATTGGAACTTCATAAGAAATCAAACAAGTCTTGACTACCTTCCATGTCTCCGGTGTTCATGGCCGATTCCATTTCCTTTCTGGTTTCGCTGATGTGGATACTTTTATCTTCAGTAAAAAAGTGCTGAAACTGAGCAATACAAATAATTGTAAAATCCAGGGCCCTCTGGGGGTACTAGATGGATGTGTAGAAAAGTAGTAGAAAATACGCTGACACCATTGGCAGATTTTATAGCTTTCTTTCGCTGATTTTTTACAATAATTCGAACTTCATCAGAAATCAAACAAGTCTTGACTATCTTTCATATCTCCGGTGTTTGTAGCCGCTTCCATTTCCTTTTCTGTGGAGTTGATGTGGATACCTTTTTCTTTAGTAAAAAAGGCGCTGAAACTCAGCAATAAGACTAATTGTAAAATCCAGGGCCCTCTGGGGTACTGGATGGATATGTAGAAAGGTAGTAGAAAAGACGCTGGCACCAGTGGTAGATTTGG
>NC_056728.1:1865451973-1865512162 GCF_019279795.1 Protopterus annectens | reverse complement strand
ACCTCTCTACACATCCATCCAGTACCCCGAGAGGGCCTTGGATTTTACAATTAGTCGTATTGCTCAGTTTCAGTGCTTCTTTACTGAAAATAAAAGTATCCACATCAATGTCATCAGAAAGGCAATGGAAGTGCCCATAAGCTCCAGAGACATGGAAGGTAGTCAAGACTTGTTTGATTTCTGATGAAGTTCCAATTATTGTAATAAATCAGCGAAAGAAAGCACTCAAATCAAACAATGGTGTCAGTGTCTTTTCTACTATCTTTCTACACATCCATCGAGCAACCCCAGAAGGCCCTTAATTTTACAATTAGTCGTATTGCTTACTGAAGATAAAAGTATCCACATCAGCGCCACCAGAAAGGAAATAGAAGCGGCCACGAACGGCGGAGATATGGAAGGTAGTCAAGACTTGTTTGATTCCTGATGAAGTTCGAATTATTGTAATAAATCAGTGAACGAAAGCACTCAAATCCTCCACTGGTGTGAGCATCTTTTCTACTACCTTTCTACACATCCAACCAGTACCACCAGAGGGCCCTGGATTTTACAATTAGTCATATTGCTCAGTTTCTGTGCTTTTTTACTGAAGATAAAAGTATCCACATCATCACCACCAGAAAGGAAATGGAAGCAGCCACGAACATCGGAGACATGGAAGGTTTTCAAGACTTGTTTGATTTCTGATGAAGTTCGAATTATTGTAATAAATCAGGGAATGAAAGTGCTCAAATCTACCACTAGTGTCAGCGTCTTTTCTACACTGTTTCTACATATCCATCCAGTACCCCCAGAAGGCCCTGGATTTTGCAATTAGTCATTCATAGGTTCATAGATTCATAGGTTCATACTAGGCTATCTGCCCTATGGCATTTATAAGCCTAGCCAGAGTGTGTTTGGCTTTCGCCACCCATTTTAAATTAATTTTGCTATGCCCTTTTTTGAGGTTAGTATACTGTGCCTCTGTCTAACAGTGACACAGAAGTGATACCCAGGGAAAACCTACGATCTCCCATCCACACATCAGGATTCCTCTTGAAGAGAGTCAATGAGGGACTCTGCCTAACCTGGACTGGGATTTTATTCCAGAGTGAAGGGAGCCTCTGGGTTATGAATCTGTCCCTCCAGCATGTCCTATTTATTTCAGTGCTGAGGTTCAAGTCTCTCGAGTGCATAGCTCGATGGGATTTGGATTTTCTGTGGTGCAGCATGTCCATTAATTCCGGGTTGGACATGGCTTTATACGTCATGCACAGATCGCCTCTGAGCAGGCGGTATGCCACTGAGTAGAGCTGGAGTTTCTTTAACCGGGCAGCATATGGCATCTGTTTGAGCCCTATGATCCTCTTGGTGAGGTACTTTTGGGGTCTTTCCAGTTGCTGCAGGTGTCTGGTAAGGTACATCCCAAAAGGGGCATTGTACTCAATTATGGGCCTGATGAGGGATGAGTAAAGAGGCACGATGACCTCCCCTGATCTAGATGTGAATCCCTTCATGATTAGGTGGGCTATATAAAATGCTTTTCTAACCACTTTGGCCACGTGGTTGTCAAATGAGAGATTGTTATCAACTTGGGTCCCCAGGTCCCTAATTACTTCTTCTGTACTTAATGGATTACCACCTATGTGGTAATTTGTGGGCACTTTGTTTTTGACAAAGGGGATGACTATACACTTTTTGGCGTTTAGCTTGAGGCCATGGCTCTGGCACCAGTTGTCTGTTTCTATGAGGTCCTTTTGAAGGATGCTTGTGTCGGCTGGAGAGTCGATTATGGCACCCAGTTTGCAGTCATCTGCGAACGTAGTCAGCCACAGTCCTTCCATGTTGGCCTGCACCTCCGAGAAATATATACCGAACAAGAGAGGTCCCAGGACTGAGCCTTGTGGGACACCACTTGTAACTGGTTTGGAGTCTGAAATGGCTCCAGCAATTCTAACCACCTGGGTTCTGTCCTTGAGCCAGTTTGCAACCCATCTAGTGACATAGGGGTTTATATTTACGCTGGTGAGCTTATCTATAATGCCCGAGTGGGGTATTGTATCGAAGGCTTTTGCGAGGTGCAGGTAGGCTGTGTGGACCACCTTCCCCTCATCAATGGCCTTGGTGACTGTTTCAAAGAAATCAACCAGGTTTAAGAGGCAGGATATGCCCTTAACAAAGCCGAACTGGGTAGGATACAGTGTCTGTAGGTCCCCAATATCTTTATTTATGAGGTCCATGATGATCCTTTCCATAGCTTTGCAGACCAAGCTAGTCAGGCTTATGGGGCAATAGTTTCCAGGATCCATTGAGGCACCACCTTTGTGGAGAGGGACCACTGTTGCTGTACGCCACTCTTTGGGTACATATCCTGTAGTAAGGCTGAGATTGAACAGTAGTTTTATGTTTGAGTTTAGCTCTTCTAGGAGTTCATGTAGGACGCAGCCCGGGACACCGTCTGGTCCCATTGATGCTGTGTTTTTTGCTTTGGAGAGGGAAGCTCTTACCTGAGCATCTGAGATGTCAGGGGCAGCACTCTGCTGGGATAAATATTTGCCCTTTTGGTGGGGAGGGAGTTTGCTGAACCTGTCAGCTAGGATGTTGGCAATGTCTGTGGGTTTGGTGTATTTTTTGTCATTTTGGACTAATTCTGAGCATATCTGGGAATTCCCACCCAGGCTCCTAACATAACTAAAGAAAGTCTTGTGATTATCCTTAGTGTCCTGCGCAATTTTTCTCTCGAAGCTGGCCTTAGACAATTTTATGAGTGCCCATAGTTTTTTGCTAATACTGATCAGAGATGCCTTCCCTTTTTGGGATTTTGCTCTATCATGTAGTAGCTTCCTCCTTCTATTGTATAGTTTGTTTATGGCTGGGGTCCACCAGACAGGACGTCTGCCTTTGGAGGATTGGGTCTTGGTTTTATTTGGGATTGCATGATCCATGCATTCCTGAAGGTGTTCATAGAATGTGTTTATAAAGGATTCTGCGGTCTGGGCCGTATTTTCCACAGGCCCGGGGGCTTTGAAGGATTCCACCTCAGTTTTGAGGAGTGTGAAATTTGCTTTAGAGAAGTTTTTCACTGTGGTTTTCAGGGCAGGGGGTGGAGTCAGGATGTGACTATCCAGTGAGATTAGTTTATGGTCTGATCTTACCAGTAAGTGATACACTTCTGGTCTGGAGCATAGAGTCCCCATGTTGGTGATGATCAGGTCCAGTATGTTTTCCCCTCTTGTGGGAGTGGTAACAAGTTGTTCCATAGCATTTGAGTTTATAAATTCTAGGAACCTTTGGGCTAGGGTGTTGGAGCTAGAGTAATGCTCCCAGTGTATGTTTGGGTAGTTGAAGTCGCCCAATATAATGGTGCTTGGAGAGACCTTCATATTTTCCAGTGTTCTCAGGAAGGCCGAGTGGGGTTCCTGGGTTAGGGAGGGTGGTCTGTAGCAGGCTGTAAACTGGAAGGCAGTTTTACCCACTGTTAGTTGCACATGGATAGTCTCTGATGCTTCATGCTGTGCCACCAACCTGGAGCTGTGGGTATCTTTGACAAATATTGATACTCCCCCTCCTTTTGTGGTACGGTCCAAGTTTTGGGGCCGAAAAGCATGGTATGAGGTATAACCTGGTAGTGCTGGGGTGCTCTCGGGAGCCTTGAACCAGGTTTCTGTTACTGCACAGATATTGATGTTCTCCATGCTAAGGAGAGTTTCGAGTGCATGCATCTTGAGGTTTAGACTTCTGGCATTGAGTAGCATTACTCTTAGTTTCTTATCCCTTGTGATACCTATGGAGGTTGGTTTGTCTTTTGAGCCTTGCCTAAAAAAGGCACTATGGGGGTAGCAAGAGCCTTTGCCAATATCCGAAAGCCCAGGGGTGACAGGTGCAAGCCGTCCCTAGTGAAGCATCGTGGCTTGTCGAGCATGTCATCCCAGGCTGATAGGCATTGGATCCCCTTTGAATGACACCAATACTTAAGCAAATTGTTGAAATTGATCATCTTGTCTTCATATTGTGGCATCATTCTTGGTGAGGGTAAGATGCTACTCAAGGTCAGGGTCATACCGGCCTGGGCTACATGCTCAGAGAGCTCCTCTATGTCTCTTTTCATGTAGTCCAGGGAGGTACGTCTCAGGTCATTCACACCAGCATGCACAATGACTGAGTCATATTTGTACTTGCCTTGGAGTGCCCTGAGGGCTTGTGTTATGTGGCGGATCCTAGCGCCCGACAGGAAGCTCACCATGACCTTCTCCTTGTTAAGCCTGGTGAGCGTGACGTCAGTGTGCCTGACGATAGAGTCACCTATTACAAGTGTATCAGGTGTGTTGTTTAGCCTTAAGGGCTGTGACTGTTTGGCACACTGGCTTTGTGAGCTATGTGTTGCACATGTTTTGTTTTGGGGTAGTGGTAGCTTGGGTGTCTGCTTTGGAGGTCTCTGCTGCTTAGGCAGGTTTTTATTTAGAGCCTCTGAGTATGTTTTTGTGTGTTTATTTGTTTAGTTTGCTGTCGTGGTAGGTCTATGTGAGACTGGAATTGTAGTGAGTGTGGTTTCCTTCTCCTCCTGACTGGTTTCGCCAGTACTGAGTTGAGAGAGCTTAGCCTCCAGTATGGCTATATGGTTGCATCTCTCACATGTGTTGGAATTTGTTGGGAGGAGGAGAGGGTTGTCTGTGTACATGAGGCAGTTGAAACATTGCCTCAAGATTCCCAGATTCACCAGCTGGATCGGAGAGGAGATTGACAACTGACCTTTGGACATGCTAGAATAGTATTGGGAATTCATTTATAATTGAAAAAAAAAGGGCCAATGGGGAACGAGGTACTCAAGGGGAGTTGCTCAGTTTCAGTGCTTTTTTACTGAAGATACAAGTATCCACATCAGCACCACCAGAAAGGGAATGGAAGCTGCCAGGAACATTGGAGACATGGAAGGTAGTCAAGACTTGTTTGATTTCTGATGAAGTTTTAATTATTGCAATAAATCAGTGAATGAAAGCACTCAGATCTACCACTGGTGTCAGCTTCTTTTCTACTACATTTCCACACATCCATACAGTACCCCCAGAGGGCCCTGGATTTTACAATTAGACGTATTGCTCTTTTTTTACTAAAGATAAAGGTATCCACCTCAGCGCCACCAGAAAGGAAATGGAAGTGGCTACAAACATCGGAGACATGGAAGATAATCATGACTTGTTTGATTTCTGATGAAGTTTGAATTATTGTAATAAATCAGCGAACAAAAGTGCTCAAGTCTACCACTGGTGTCAGCGTCTTTTCTACTACATTTCTACACATCCATCCAGTACCCCCAGAGGGCCCTGGATTTTACAATTAGTTGTATTGCTCAGTTTCAACGCTTTTTTACTCAGGATAAAAGTATCCACATCAGCTCCACCAGAAACGAAATGGAAGCAGCCAAGAACACCAGAGACATGGAAGGTAGTCAAGAGTTGTTTGATTTTTAATGAAGTTCGAATTATTGTAATAAATCATCTAACAAAAAAGTTCAAATCTACCACTGGGGTCACCGTCTTTTCTACTACCTTTTTACACATCCATCCAGTACCCCCAGAGGGCCCTGGATTTTACAATAAGTCGTATTGCTCAGTTTCCGCGATTTTTTATTGAAGATAAAAGTATCCACATCTGCACCACCAGAAAGAAAATGGAAGTGGCCGCAAACACAGGAGACATGGAAGGAAGTCAAGACTTGTTTGATTTCTGATGAAGTTTGAATTATTGTAATAAATCAGTGAATGAAGGTGCTCAAATCTACCACTGGTGTGAGCGTCTTTTCTGTTTCCTTTCTACACATCCAACCAGTACCCCCAGAGGGCCCTGGATTTTACAATTAGTCATATTGCTCAGTTTCAGTGCTTTTTTACTGAAGATAAAGGTATCCACATCAGCCACACCAGAATAAAATTTGAATCGGCCATGATCACCGGAGACATGGAAGGTAGTCAAGGCTTGTTCGATTTCTTATAAAGTTCAAATTATTGTAATAAATCAACCAACGAAAGGGCTCAAATCTACCACCGGTGTCAACGTCTTTTCTAATACACAACGAAATCAATCAGATGTCAAAATACCAAACAAACAAAATAATAACAACGAAATCAATCAGATGCCAAAATACCAAACAAACAAAATAATAATATTTTGTTTGTTTGGTATTTTGGCATCTGATTGATTTTGTTGTTATCCTTGTGGTATTTTTTATTTTGTCTTTTCTAATACCTTTCTTCACAGCCATCCAGTACTGCCAAAGGGCCCTGGATTTTGAAATTAGTCGTATTGGTCAGTTTCAGTGCTTTTTTACTTAAGATAAAAGTATCCACATCATCGCCACCAGAAAGGAAATGGAAGCGGCCACGAACATCGGAGACATGGAAGGTTTTCAAGACTTGTTTGATTTCTGATGAAGTTCAAATTATTGTAATAAATCAGTGAATGAAAGCACTCAGATCTACCACTGGTGTCAGTGTCTTTTCTACTACGTTTCCACACACCCATACAGTACCCCCAGAGGGCCCTGGATTTTACAATTAGTCGTATTGCTTAGTTTCAGTGCTTTTTTGCTGAGGATAAAAGTATCCACATCAGCGCCACCAGAAAGAAAATGGAAGCGGCCGAGAACACCAGAGACAGGGAAGGTAGTCAAGATTTGTTTGATTTTTGATGAAGTTCGAATTATTGTAATAAATCTTCTAAGAAAAAAGTTCAAATCTACCACTGGTGTCAGCGTCTTTTCTACTACCTTTTTACACATCCATCCAGTACCCCCAGAGGGCCCTGGATTTTAAAATAAGTCTTATTGCTCAGTTTCAGCGCTTTGTTACTGAAGATAAAAGTATCCACATCAGCGCCACCAGAAAGAAAATGGAAGCGGCCACGAACACCGGAGACATGGAAGGTAGCCAAGATTGTTTTGATTTCTGATGAATTTCTAATTATTGTAATAAATCAGCAAACGAAAGCACTCAATTCTACCACTGGTGTCAGCGTCTTTTCTACTACCTTTCTACACATCCATCCAGTACCCCAGAAGGACATGGATTTTACAATTAGTCACATTGCTCAGTTTCAGCGCTTTTTTACTGAAGATAGAAGTATCCACATCAGCGCCACCAGAAAGGAAATAGAAGCGTCCACGAACACCGGAGATAAGGAAGGTAGTCAAGACTTGTTTAATTTCTGATGAAGTACAAATTATTGTAATAAATCAGTGAAGGAAAGCACTCAAATCTACCACTGGGGTCAGCGTCTTTTCTACTACCTTTCTACACATCCATCCACTACCCCTGGAGGGGCCTGGATTTTACAATTAGTCGTATTGCTGAGTTTTAGTGCTTTTTTACTGAGGATAAAAGTATCCACATCAGCACCACCAAAAGGAAATGGAAGCAGCCATGTACACTGGAGACATGGAAGGTAGTCAAGACTTGTTTGATTTCTGATGAAGTTTGATTTATTGTAATAAATCAGCGAATGAAAGCGCTCAAATCTACCACTGGTGTCAGCGTCTTTTCTACTACCTTTCTACAGATCCATCCAGTACCCCCAGAGGGCCCTGGATTTTACCATTAGTCGTACTGCTCAGTTTCAGCGCTTTTTTACTGAAGATAAAAGTATCCACATCAGTGCCACCAGAATGGAAATGGAAGTGGCCATGAACACCGGAGACATGGAAGGTAGTCAAGACTTGTTTGATTTCTGATGAAGTTCGAATTATTGTAATAAATAGGTGAACGAAAGCGCTCAAATCTACCACTGGTGTCAGCGTCTTTTCTACTACCTTTCTACACATCCATCCAGTACTCTCAGAGGGCCCTGGATTTTACAATTATTCATATTGCTCAGTTTCAGCACTTTTTTTACTGAAGATAAAAGTATCCACATCGGCAAAACCAGAAAGAAAATGGAATCGGCCATGAACACTGGCGACATAGTAGGTAGTCAAGACTTGCTTGATTTCTTATGAAGTTCAAATTATTGTAATAAATCAGTGATGGAAAGCACTCAAATCTACCACTGGTGTCAACGTCTTTTCTACTACCTTTCTACACATCCATCCAGTACCCCCAGAGGGCCCTGGATTTTACAATTAGTCATATTGCTGAGTTTCAGTGCTTTTTTACTAAAGATAAAGGTATCCACATCAGCTCCACTAGAAAGGAAATGGAAGCTGCCACGAACTCCGGAGATATGAACGATAGTCAAGACATGCTAAATTTCAGATGAAGTTCGAATTATTGTAAAAAGCAGCGAACAAAAGCTATAAAGTCTGCCACTGGTGTCAACGTATTTTCTACTACCTTTCTACACATACATCCAGTAGCCCCAGAGGACCCTTGATTTTACAATTAGTCGTATTGGTCAGTTTCAGTGCTTTTTTACTGTAGATGAAAGTATGCACATTAACGCCACCAGAAAGGAAATGGAAGTGGCCACGAACACTGGAGATATGGAAGATAGTCAACACTTGTTTGATTTCTGAGGAAGTTCGAATTGGTGTAATAAATCAGCAAATGAAAGCTCTCCGATCTACCACTGGTGTCAGCTTATTTTTTACTAGTTCCTACACATCCATCCAGTACCCGCAGAGGGCCCTGGATTTTACCCTTAGTCGTATTGCTCAGTTTCAGCACTTTTTTACTTAAGATAAAAGAATCCACATCAGTGCCACCAGAATGGAAATGGAAGTGGCCATGAACACCGGAGACATGGCAGGTATGCAAGACTTGTTTGATTTCTAATGAAGTTTGAGTTATTGTAATACATCAGCAAACAAAAGCACTCAAATCTACCACTGGTGTCAGCGTCTTTCCTACTACCTTTCTACACATCCATCCAGTACCCCCCAGAGGGCCCTGGATTTTACAATTAGTCGTATTGCTCAGTTTCAGTGCTTTATTACTAAGATAAAAGTATCCACATCTGCAGCACCAGAAAGGAAATCAAAGTGGCCACGAACACTGGAGACATGGAAGGTAGTCAAGACTTGTTTAATTTCTGATGAAGTTTGAATTATTGTATTAAATCAGCGAATGAAAGCACTCTAATCTACCACTGGTGTCAGTGTCTTTTCTACTGCCTTTCTAAAGATCCATGCAGTACCACATGGGGCCTTGGATTTTACAATTAGTTGTATTGCACAATTTCAGCACTTTTTTACTGAAGATAATAGTATCTACATAAGACCACCAAAAAGCAAATGGAAGTGGCTACACACCCCACGGAAATGGAAGGTAGTCAAGACTTGTTTGATTTCTGATGAAGTTCAAATTCTTGTAAAAAATCAGCAACGAAAGTGGTCAAATCTACTAGTGGTGTCAGAAACTTTTCTACTACCATTCTATACATCCATCCAGTACCCCCAGAGGGCCCTGGATTTTACAATTAGTCGTATTGCTCAGTTTCTGCACTTTTTTACTGAAGATAAAAGCATCCACTTCAGCGCCACCAGAAAGGAAATGGAAGGGGCTACGAACACCGGAGACATGAAAGGTAGTCAAGACTTGTTTTATTTCTGATGAAGTTCGAATTATTGTAATAAATCAGCAAATGAAAGCGCTCAAATCTACTACTAGTGTCAATGTTTTTTCTACTACTTTTCTACACATCCATCCAGTACACCCAGAGCACCCTGGATTTTACAATTAGACGTATTGCTCAGTTTCAGTTTTTTTTACTGAATATAAAAGTATTCACATCAGCGCCACCAGAAAGGAAATGGAAGCGACCACGAACACCGGAGACATGGAAGGTAGTCAAGGCTTGTTTGATTTCTGATGAAGTTCAAATTATTGTAATAAGTCAGCGAACAAACAATTCAAGATGGTCGTCGGCTAGAATACACCTGTTTCACAGTGCTCCTCATAATTCTGTTATTACCGGCAATTTAAACCGTGCTTTTGCCTGTTCAAATCGCAGATTTTTAACAGAAAAGCTTTAAAATATACATCACCACTTTTGAAATATATTTTTACTGGTAAATATTGGGTGTATTTATTATTTTTTTACTTCAATTTTTCTTGGCCTTTGAATTTGGCGCCACGTGCACACAAGAGACACTCGCAGTTGACAGCTATCCTGTTTCCACATCTGCCTCCTAGCCATGGCTGGCAACTCCGATACCATGGAGACTCAGACAACAAAGGCCAAATACTCCTCATTGCTCTCTCCTGAGAAGGACACTGGCTCTAAACGTTTAAGAACTACCAAACAAGGAACAGACACTAATAAAGCAAGTATTAAGGAAAAAACTGATTCAAATTTTCATCTGGAAGAACTAAAAGTAGCATTACAGCCTATCCAAAATGCCATTCATGATTTCTCAGAGCAACTCACAGGATTTGGTAATTCATTGAATCTAATTACAAAAAGAATAGACCTACTTGAGAATAAGCACCAAGCTAATGAAATAATTTTTGATTCCATAAATAGGGATTTGCGCGCTAAAGAGACTATGATTACAGAGTTACAAACCAAATTACTTGATCTAGAGGCGAGAAGTCGCCGAAATAATGTAATTATTAGGGGCTTACCAGAGACTTATGAAAATCAAAACCTACTGACAATTACTAAACAAATATTTCTGGCATTATTGAAGAATGATAATTACACAGAAAGCCTAATAGTTGAGAGAGCGCACAGGGCGCTTCGAGCCCGCCAAGATTCTGTCACACCACGACTTATCTATACCAAGTTACTTAACTTCCAAGATACTCAAAAAATCATGGCTGCAGCAAGAAGTCAAAAGCATTTCATTTGGAATAAACATAAACTTACTTTCTCGCAAGATTTGCCTCCTCAGATAAAGCTAGATAGACAAAAACTAGCCCCATACTGTGCAGATCTTATTAGACGAGGCATCAAATTCCAGATGCGGTATCCCAATACGCTATCATTTCTTCACAATGGAAAAAATATTCAGCATGCAACATAAATGAAGCAAAAGTTATCTTTCTAAGCTTGTTTAATGAAAATCCAGCTGCAGACTCCTGTGTCAAATAAAATACATTCAGTATCTAGATCTGATGCGAGTATAGTAGCATCCCTTAGAAAATATAAGTATTAACATCGCTTCAACATATATATGCCTAAAATCTATCTAAGTGGCAAAGAAAAAATGGGAATGTTTACAGAAATCTTCAGAAGTTCCTCTTTCGTTTCATCTGTTATTTTTTATATCCAAATATCTTTACACCTTGAATTAAATGATAGAGGCATGACACATGGGAACCTTCGATCGAAACAGTCGGTGTAGTAAGTATCATTTCAAGTGAGCACAAACTGGATCCTCTCAACTGTAACCCTGCAATGTGTATATAGTATTTACCGACGCTGAATTGATGCAATATTCTACATGTCCCTTAAGCCCTAATATACAAATTATCGTCAGGAAACATTTGTAGACCCTGTCTTGTGCAGATGAGTTGTCTCAAGTAAATCGGAAAGTGGAATCTCTGAACTACGTATCCTTCTGGAAGTTGTTATTATGACTGTCTAACCTTCTCTAATTTCCTACGCTCTTCTGCGGTAACTCTACGTTGACACATGCTCAATGTCTAGTCTCATTGTAATATCTAGTCGGTCTCTTAGTCAAGGCAAGTTTGGGTGTGAATAATTTTTTACACATGTATTATATTCATCTTTTCCTGTTGTGAAGAAAACAAAACAACTGAGTGCCTAGACATTGCATGAATACTTTAATGTATACATTTTTGTAGCCTCGTGTATTTCATGGTAAGGCATTTACACAAAGTTAATCCAGGCTTCATGGCTGTATACTCATGACTTCAATACATTTCTTTTGATTGTATTTATCTTATGCAAAGCTTCATGGCTAAATAGGTATGTTTGCATTAGTTCACTGTGGAAGGCTGCATACACCATAGAAGTTCAAACTAAATGCTTTTATTTTATTCATAGTAGTAATGTTGCATATTGTAGGTTACTTTGAAGATCTTTGTTATTACAGTATACATGATATCCTTTTTGGTGTTGCAAACTTTTATTTGGTACATAATTTGTTCAATTGGCAAAACAGTTCATAGGACAAGGTTTATGATATATAATATTGTGATATAATATTGTTGGGTATGTCTATACATGTATGCATGGGCTATTTGGCTGTTAAACACCAAATGGTTTATATTAAGCCCGGAAAACTAATGCTCTAGCAAGTATTACTTTGTCTAAGTAAATATGTTAATAATGCGTAACTAATGATATTGTATGAACTGTTTGGTTAATCATTAGGTAGGTGGTGTATTTTGAAAAGTATTATTTCAACTTCACAAACTTACATTACAGTAATAACTGATTTTATTATATTAGTGTCAATCAAACATTACTTTATAGTGTATGACTCTGAATTTTGAAACTAATTTTCTCTCTAACGTAAATTTTTGTTTAATACGGATTTTCATAGGTACTATTCAACAGGCTTTATAACTTATTCTTTTACTTCTATATGTCTAACTAGTCATTACTACAAAATGTTTATCAATTATAATGTTAAACAGACTATAATGGAGTATGTGATCATATTATAGCAGTGGTTCTGGTATGACAGACATCTTGATTTTCGTAGTTTTGTATATATGTATATTTTCACTAATTGTAGTAATAGTCCTTTTTAGGACTTTGGGTAACTGCATTTCACTTATATTTTATAAAGTGGTGACCGAAAAGACTTACTCTCCATTTAAATATTTATATGTTCCCTCTTTGGATAGGAAGGAGTGGGTAGGCACCGGGGTAGTTTTGTGGGAGCATTACGATATAGTGAAAAAAGAGCTCTTGAAAATTATAATTTTGCATAACACTAAACACTTTGAAACTAGGATCTTAGACTTCTTACTTGTCATAACAACATTGAATGCTTGCTTCCCCATACATAGATTCTTAGTATCATATGATTAAATTCTTGTATATTAACTCATGGAATGTGAGAGGGATACAAAACAAAGCCAAGAAATCATTATTATTTCACTTACTATTTAAATCTCAAGCTAATATTTGCTTTTTACAAGAAACACATATTCCTAGAGATGATTGGTACAGAGAAAATAACAAAAAATGGATTAGCAGAATAGTAGCGGCAGGGGATAGCTCCAACTCAAGGGGGGTGGCCATTTTAATCAAACATAATTTCCAAGGAACTATTATAGAGGGGAAATATGATGCAGAAGGTAGATGGTGCTATTTCACTGCAAGCATACAAAATATGGACAAACCGTTCTTAATATTTAACTTATATGGCCCATGTCAAAATCAGCATGTATTCATTTTTCAGATTTATAACATTCTTTCCTCTTTCAAAGATTACCATATTATTATGGGAGGTGACTGGAATGCAATCATCAATCCAGATATAGATCGTACTAGTAGATCGCCTTCTTTTAATTATCAGGAATCCAAGGCTCTATAAGACCTGATGTTGGATTTTGGCCTTTTAGATCTCCTGTCATTAGTAGGGTACATAAATAGTAAAGATGTGTTCACATATTATTCTAAATGTTATAATGCCTGGTCAAGATTAGATTTCTTTCTTATGTCTGACTCTTTGGCACACTTGTTAACTAATTTCTCTACAGAACCCAGATTTCTCTCTGATCACTCAAGAATATCTTTAAAACGAAATACTGTCCCAAATATACAACACACACGCACACACAACATGTGGTCACTTAACAATAATATAGTCTCCGACAAGGAAGTTATTAAACTTTGTACTGAAACACTGCAAGAAATGTACAATAATCTTGATTTAACAGATATTCCTTATGATATTCAATGGGCTGCATGCAAAGCTAACTTAAGGGGGATGCTAATAAACAAAGCTTCGTACATTAAAAAACAATATGGTAAAAAAGAATCTCTTTTAAAAATAAAAATTCAGACTCTTGAAAAGCAATATAAAGCGAATTCATGTCCTCTTTATTACAAACAAATTTTGGAACTTCAAAAAGATCTACTATCTCTTCATCAACATAACCTTTCTATAATAGAAGAAAGACTCCTGGCTACATATTCTGAATGGGCACAAGTACCTTCTAAAATTCTTGCTAGAATAATTAAAAATAACCAATTTTTACTGAGAATAACACCTATAAAATATAAAAATAAGCTTTATAACACTGATGAAGAAGTCTTACAAATTTTCACTTCCCTTTATACCGATGTTTACTCCAAAGATGCGGACTATGTGTCTAACCATTATATAGACAATTATTTATCTTCGATTAGATTCCCTATTCTGAATGAAAAACAGCAAAATACACTCGCAGCTTCATTAAGTCTTCAAGAAATAATAGAGGCCATAGATAGACTCAAGCATAGCAAATCCCCTGGTCCAGACGGTTTCACTGCAGAATTTTATAAGACATTCAAAAAGGTGGTAGCACCCTTCCTTCTTAAAGTCTATAAACATATGCAAACAAATGGTATATCAGACTTATATTGGAACACTTCAAAAACCGTACTAATTTTGAAAAATAGTAAAGATAAAACTGATCCACATAATTATAGGCCCATCTCCTTAATCAATGTGGACATCAAAATACTAGCCTCTCTTTTAGCCAACAGATTGAGAAAAGTCTTACCATCAATAATCTCCTCAGACCAAGCAGGTTTTATGTCCCACAGACATTCATGGGATAATACCTTAACACTGGATGCACTTATACATTTTACTAAGTCAGATAGTAATCCTTTATATGCGCTGGTTCTAGATGCATCGAAAGCTTTCGATACGGTTAATTGGAATTTTCTCTTTCGTACTATGGATTATTTTAATATACCTTCTACATTTATAGGCTTGATTAAAAACATATATAAAGATTCTTCTACCTTTCTCTACATCAACAGAAGGACATCTAATCCTATAAAAATTACAAATGGCACAAGACAAGGTTGCCCGTTATCTCCCTTCCTTTTTAACATATATTTAGAACCGCTCTTATTAGACATAGCACAAAACTCTCTTCATAGAATTCCCAAGATTCTTAATACAAAAATTATTTTATCAGCCTTTGCTGATGACTTAGTTTTATACTTTCAAACGCCTAATACAGATCTCACAAAATTAGTTAATTCTATTGATGGATACTCACAGGTTTCAGGATACCAGTTAAACACTAAAAAAAAACATATTTTCCCTTTAAATCCTCATGCTCACAAACCATACCTATTCCCTGATTCCACTTTTCTATTCACTAATAATATCAAATACTTGGGAGTTCATTTTGAACATAATGGTTTCTCTACTTTTCAAAATAATTTAACCAAAATATGGTCATCAATTGTACTTGACATGCGTAGATGGGAATTACTAAATCTGTCACTCCTGTCCAAAGCAGCGATTATTAAAATGAATATTCTCCCTAAACTTCTCTTTCAATTCAATGCCACACATCAAATAATTCACAAATCCTTTTTCTCTAAGATTAATAGGGAATTGGCTAGATTTATCTGGTTTCCTAAATCCGTCAGGATCTCATACTCTAAATTATCACTTCCTAAGAGTAAAGGTGGTCTGAGTTTACCAAATTTTCATCTTTACTACTCAATTATCTCGGCAAATAAATTGTTATTGGTTACTAATTTGACTGCTAGTAAATATAATCTACTTCCTAACTGGATCAGGATTTGGCACCAACATATTTTAACCAAGAATATTGCTCTGAACACTCTTCCATTTCTCTCTATGGATATCTTAGATACTCTTAAAGTTTCTAAATCTTTGAAACAAAAAGTTAAATTCTTTCAAGAGTTGCTAAAATCTATAAACCTAGACAATTCCTTTCAATTACTGCAACCTCTTCATCTAAACCCTAATATCAAACTTAACAATAGTCTAATTAACCTTTCAAATTTCCCTCTAATAAAAAATCTCAATGTCTGAGATATTCTGAAATATAAAGATGAAACCCTGACTAGTCTTCGTGATATTCTTGGAACTGGTGGTAAATACATCACGATTCTTCATCAACTACGAGAACTTGTCATTGATAAGTATGCGCACATTAAACCTGGAAATCAGGATTTCACTAACTTAGATATGATCATTCGAACTCTGTTACTTCCAGAGAAAATGACATCTAAATCATATAACCTCTTAATTAACTTACTTCATCACTCAGACTATCTTTTTTCAAATTACTGGAACAAATATAACCCTCAAATTTCTGTAAACCAAAAAATCCTTGCTATTAAGGCTACTTTGGAATATTCCCCCTTTAAGAAACTTTATTATACCCAACTTATGATAAACAATAATGCATATCACACTCTTTCTAAACTAAACAAATTTGACCCCAAAAAATCTTCTACTTGTTCTTGTTGTTCTTCCAATAATGCTGACCTTCTACATGTTATATGGTCCTGTTATCACTCGCATAAACTCTGGACTTCGTTGAAAGTACGTTTGCAAAAAATGGGGTATCATAAATCTACTTTATCCTGGAAATTAGCAATTCTTCACATTCCCACAACATCTCTCTCTAAATTAGATACACATGTGATGGTGTACATATGCCTGCTTATAAAGTTCTATATCACTAAAATTGGCTTGATCGAACTAAACTAAATTGGAAAAGCTTTCAATCCCTGGCATACTCATATATTTCTGCCCAAAAAACACTAGTGAGAAGTCCCAAAAAATTGGCTCTTATCAATAAAATGATAGAAAAAGTTCTACTTATCATTAATAGTGAATAACAGTAGTGTTATCATTATAGTTCTGTAGTTACATCAATACTCAATATTATTTATACACATTTACTCTTCAGATGGATATTATTCTAGATAGTGTTGTGCATCTCGGTCACCATTTGTCACCATTTGTCACCATTTGTCATCTTTTGTCATCATTTACCATCATTTCTCATCTTTTGTATTTTTTTTTTGTTTATATGGTTTATAGTGTTATTAAGGTACATTCTTCAAGCAGTGGACTAAATGCCTTAAAAAACGCTATTAAATCATCTAATTCCAAATCTCTAAGTGTAAATTGTTTGTTTTTGAATGTTATTAGTGTTGTATCTAATTACTTAATAAGCTAATAAAAAGTTTTTTGAAATAAAAAAAAAAAGTCAGCGAACAAAAGCGGTCAAATCCACCACTGGTGTCAGAGTCTTTTCTACTACCTTTCATGTAGAACAATTAGTCATATTAGTCAGTTTCATGCTTTTGTGCTGAAGATAAAAGTATTCACATCAATGCCACCAGAAAGGAAATGGAAGCGGCCACGAACACCGCAGACATGGAAGGTAGTCAAGTCTTGTTTTATTTCTGATGAAGTTCGAATTGGTGTAATAAATCAGCAAACAAAAGCTCTCAAATCTACCACTGGTGTCAGCTTTTTTTCTACTAGTTCCTACACATCCATCCAGTACCCTCAGAGGGCCTTGGATTTTACAATTAGTCATGTTACTCAGGTTCAGCGCTTTTTTACTGAAGACAAAAGTATCCACATCAGCGCCACAAGAAAGGGAATGGAAGCGGCCACAAACTCCGAGACATGAAAGGTAGTCAAGACTTGTTTGATTTTGCATGAAGTTCGAATTATTGTAATAAATCAGCAAATGAAAGCACTCAAATCTACCACTGGGGTCAGCGTCATTTCTTCTACCTTTCTACACATCCATCCAGTACCCCCAGAGGGCCCTGGATTTTATAATTAGTCGTATTGTTCAGTTTCAGTGCTTTTGTACTGAAGATAAAAGTATCCACATCAGTGCCACCAAAATGGAAATGGAAGAGGCCATGAACACTGGAGACATGGAAGGTAGGCAAGACTTGTTTAATTTCTGATTTAGTTTGAATTATTGTAATAAATCAGCAACAAAAGTGCTCAAATCTACCACTGGTGTCAGTGTTTTTTCTACTACCTTTCCACACATCCATCCAGTACCCCCAGAGGGCCCTGGATTTTACAATTAGTCATATTCTGCAGTTTCAGTGCTTTATTACTGAAGATAAAAGTATCCACATCTGCACCACCAGAAAGGAAATCAATGCGGCCACGAACACTGGAGACATGGAAGGTAATCAAGACTTGTTTGATTTCTGATGAAGTTTGAATTATTGTATTAAATCAGCAAATGAATGTGCTCTAATCTACCACTGGTATCAGTGTCTTTTCTACTACCTTTCTACAAATCCATGCAGTACCACATGCGGCCCTGGATTTTACACTTAGTTGTATTGCACAGTTTCAGCACTTTTTTATTGAAGATAATAGTATCCACATAAGACCAACAAAAAGGAAATGTAAGCGACTACGAACCCCAGGGAAATGGAAGGTAGTCAAGACTTGTTTGATTTCTGATGAAGTTCAAATTATTGTAATAAATCAGCGAGCAAAAGAGCTCAAATCTATTAGTAGTGTCAGCAATTTTTCTACTACCTTTCCACGCATCCATCCAGTACCCCCAGAGGGCCTTGGATTTTAAAATGAGTCATATTGCACCATTTCATCACTTTTTTACTAAAGATAAAAGTATCCACATCAGCACCACCAGAAAGGAAATGGAAGCGGCCACGAACCCGAGAGACATGGAAGGTAGTCAAGTCTTTTTTGATTTCTGATGAAGTTTGAATTATTATAATAAATCAGCAAACAAAAGCATTGAAATCTGCCACTCATGTCACCGTCTTTTCTACTATCTTTCTACACATCCATCCAGTACCCCCAGAAGGCCTAGGATTTTACAATTATTCGTATAGCTCAAGTTTAACGCTTTTCTACTGAAGATAAAAGTATACACATTAGCACCACCAGAAAGGAAATGGAAGCAGCCATGAACACCAGAGACATGGATAGTAGCCAATACGTATTTGATTTCTGATGAAGTCTGAATTATTGTAATAAATGAGCGAATGAAAGCGCGCAAAACTACCACTGGTGTCAGTGTATTTTCTACTACCTTTCTGCACATCCATCCAGTACCCCCGGAGTGCCCTGGAGTTTTCAATTAGTTGTATTGCTCAGTTTCAGATCTTTTTTACTGAAGATAAAAGTATCCACATCAGCGAAACCAGAAAGGAAATGGAAGTGGTCACAAACACCGGAGACATGGAAGGTAGTCATGACTTTTTGATTTCTGATGAAGTTTGAATTATTCTAATAAATCAGCGAATTAAAGTGTACAAATCAACCACTGGTGTCAGCATCTTTTCTACTACCTTTCTACATATGTATCCAATATCTACAGAGGGACCTGGATTTTACAATTAGTCATATTGCTCAGTTTCAGCGCTTTTTTACTGAAGGTAAAATTGTCCACATCAGTGCCACCAGAAAGGAAATGGAAGTGGCCTCCATAGAAATGGAAGGCAGTTATGACTTGTTTAATTTCTGATGAAGTTGCAATTATTGTAATAAATAAGTGAAAGAAAGCACTCAAATCTACCACTGGTGTCAGCGTCTTTTCTACTACCTTTCTACACATCCATCCAGCACCCCCAGAAGGCCTTGGATTTTACAATTAGTCATATTGCTGAGTTTCAGTGCTTTTTTGCTAAAGATAAAGGGCCGGATTCACGAAGGCTTGCATGGAGTCTAAGAGTAGAGTAAGACTCCATGCAGCCAACATGTCAGCCGAGCGATCCAGGAACAGCTGGTAGGGGTGTGCAACAGAGCTCCTAAAATGACTCTTACACTGACAGGGCTAGGATATGCGAATTACCTCAATTACAGGTGAAAGCTATGCAAATGAGGTAAATTTGCAATCCAGGAAACCCGAACCTGTCCGAGTAAGAGTGGTGTTATTTGCAGAAATGTACTCCGTTGACAACTGAGTACAGTTCTGCAAATAGTAAAACAGAACCCTGACAGCTCCACAAAAAGGATGTATCCAGTTGAGGAAGCATGCTAATGGCCAAAAATATGGCCATTGGCAATGTTCATCGATGCAAAATTAAAATAAAATATATATATTTTTTTATCCCGATCTCTGATGTTTAAGCATAGCGCAGTGCCGCGCAAATGCGCTGCACTCTAAAAAACAGAAAATCAATAATTAAAATCCACAAATGTGGATTTAATAGTAATCCCTAATATACAATGCAAGAGAATGGCAAACCGAAGACAACATGGCTACCGAGTAGAGGTTGCTAAGGGGGAAAGCTCAGTCTAAGAGATGTAACCAAGCATTAGAAGGCAATCCTATGCAAATGAGGGTAAGGATAGTGAATCCCAAGTTTACATAGCAAAAGAGCACAGTCAGTGGAGTGTAGGAGTAGGATAAGGGGAGTATCAGAGTAGAAGATAGGTGACATCATGACGGGGGTATGTCTGGAAGAAGTGAAGCTCATTGGAGTAGAGTGGCATGTGTCTGCTGTCAGTTACTCAACACTGGAAGAGGTGTGTCAACAGGTACCCTAGCTAAAGGCAAGAAATTGAAGGTGTATGCCGTGAACAACACTAAAGTTTCTTGTGGAAGTGCCTGCAATGTGCATGCATGCGTGTGCACACCTGTAAAACCGAGTAAGCCTGTGTGCGTGCATGTGCGCCTGTGTGCTCGCATTTAAGCTGGAGTAAGCAAGTGTAAGGTTGATGAAACCTGTGTAAGCTTGTTTGCACCTGTGTGCACGCATTTTAGCAAGAATAAGCAAGTTTTAGTCTGTGTAAGCATGTGTGCATGCGTGTGAGCTGATGTGCACGTGTTTGCGCTTGTGTGTGTGGCGCTGCCCCCCTGAGGAAACAGAATAGGAAAAGGAAGCACAACAAATAGTAGAAAGTTAACCAGGGAGTACTAGCAGAGTTAGCAGGTGAAAACAATCAGAATCAGACAATTACACAGGCAGTACACTAGCTCAGCCCAGCCCAGCGCTTAAAACTCAGCAAACAACTTTCCACTATGTTTTTCTCAGAGACACTGCAACACTGCAGTAAGCTAATAGAAGTGAAAACTGAAAAAGCTTTACTGAGACAAAGAAATGTTAGGGGCTGCCATTGCTGTTATAAGGCGACATATGCAACATGCTGAGGGTGGTGACAATGTGAATGCTGCTGAGCAACCCACAGTGAGGAGACGGAGAAGAGTGTACAGGCCCAGGGTAACCTACTAGGGGCTACATGAGCTGGAGATAGTGGAGTGCTATAGAGTGGACAGAGACCTCATGCAGCAAATTGTTGAGCTGTGCAGGCCATGCCTCACACACAGAACCAACAGAGGGGAACCCATCCCAGTGGAAACCAAGGTATGTGTTGGCCTAAGAATGCTAGCAACAGGTACCTTCCAGAGACCAACTGGTGATATGATGGGAATTTCACAGGCATCAACATCCAGGGTACTGCACCATTTCCTGAATGCCATGTCAGCACATGTCAGTGATCATGTATATTTCCCCATTTCCTGTAAGGTATTGGCCATCAATATGCGTCTCTTCCAGCAAATAGCGGAATACCCTGAGGTAGTGGGTGCAATAGACTGCACGTACATATGCATCAAAGCACCAGCTAGTGAGCGGGGTAGGGTCTACTATAACTGTAAGGGTTTCCCCTCCATCAACTGCCAGGTCATGTGTGATGTCCAGGGCATAGTAATGAATTGGTGTGCTGGCTGCCCTGGAAGCTACCATGACTCCCATATCTGGCATCTGACACAGTTGTACCAGACATTTGCAAATGGGGACATCCCTCATGGTCACCTAGTGGTGGATGCTGGATATGCACTCGAGCCGTGGCTGATGACACCCATCAGAAATGCACACACACCTGAACAGGAACGCCATAATGAGGCACATGCACAAACACGAAATGTAATCGAGTGTGCGTTTGGGCTGCTCAAGTCATGGTTCCGGTGCCTGGACACATCTGGTGGAGCTTTGCAGTACTCACCAACTACATGTACCCAAATAGTCATGGTATGTGCTATGCTACATAATATGATCCTGTGAAAACAGCTGCATAGGTCCGGGCCAAACAGCCCCCACCATTGCCAAGGCCATCACAGGCAGAGCATGACTCGGAGGAGGAACAACCTGAGCCTGCCCCAGTAGGCAGAAGGAGGTGTGCCCAGTATGCTTTGGCCTTGGCAAAGAGGCAACGCATAGCATATACACTGGCTCAGTAGGAACCCTGGAAATGATACCTCTCTCTGACTCGCACATATAGTAAAAGGGATGCCTAACTTGACACTACCTGTTAACAAACATGTATAGGGAGTGTAATATGTGCATCCGACAAAGGCAGCCCTGCAGCACCACCTGAGGCATGATTGCCATGTGTTAAGCAATATAAAGCAGTGCTAAACAGCTCTTACCACTATTTAGTATATGTAAACAAAATTGCACAAACTAAGTAGCACAACTTTTGGCAATGTTGAGCAATATTGGGCACCGTTCAGCAATGTTGGTTAACACTGAGCAATGTTGTGCAAGTTTGGTCAAAGTTGGGCATAATTTAGCAAAAGCAGGTAAACATGGTCATATTTGCTTCACTGTTCCTGAAGCAGTCTGTTCTGCCCAGTATGAAAATATGAAGCAGTGACAGTCCTCAAACCCAGGATACTATGCACTATAGTCATAGTACTGAACTACTAAACCATGACAGTATGTCAGTGGTCAACTTGTATGAAGAAATGTTGATAAGTCTATGCAAAGTATCTCATGGAAATCCTGCAGGCACAGCATAATCCCTGTTGAGTTAAGACACAAAGGTGAGCCCTGCAGTAAGAATAGAACCTGATTTTCAACACACATATAGTATAAATATTAATATTGGTAATGTTCACACACATCAACAAATGTAGTGGACCTCAGACAGCAACATACTGAAAGGTCACACTGGGCATGCTCACACAGTTGAATAAATGAGACAAATGTCAGGCAACAAAACACTGAAAGGCCAAACTGGGCATGCTCACACACTTAGGCCATGTCTGAGTACAGCAGCGGGCCACACATATCCGGCAGTTGCATGTGTTAACCCAGGAACCACTCACTATTCACCAATCCGCCTTGTGCACACAGTTATATGACAACAGGCACATATATAATATAGTGGAACCCTGTCATAATCAAATATGTTCTGCAGATATTTAGGTTGTTCATAGAAAGTGGGAAAGCAAAGAAGAAACAAAACCTGCAATCAGTATCATCAATAAACAATGTGCATCCCGAACATTATCATAGGTTCAGAGGTTGATACTAGGCTATCTGTCCTAGGGCATGTATAAGCCTAGCCAGAGTGTGTTTGGCTTTCACAACCCTGTTAGATTAGTAGACTGTGACTGTGAATAGTAGGTCACACAAGATAGCCCACTTATGTTTAGTTTATTGTGCCTCTGTCTAGCAGGGACCCAGAAGATATCCCAGGGCTAAACATACGATCACCCATCCACTTGTCAAGATGTCTCCTGTAGGTGGTCAGTGGTGGTCTCTGCGTATGTGGGACTAGGATCTCAATCCAGAGTGAGTGGAGCCTCTGGGATAGGAATCTGCCCCTCCAGCATGTCCTATTAATATCAGTGCTGAGGTTTACGTCCCTGGAGTGTGTAGCTCTAAGGGATTTGGATATCCTGAGGTGGAGCATGTCCATTAATTCTGGGATGGACATGGCTTTAAACAACAGGCACAGATCGCATCCGAGTAGACAGTAAGCGACTGAGTAGAGCTGGGGTTACCATAGCCAAACTGCACAGGGCATCTGTGTGAGTCCCTAGATCTACTTGGTGAGGTACTTTTGTGGCCATTACAGTTGCTGCAGGTGTCGGGTAAGGTACATCCGAAATGGGGCATTGTATCCAAGCGTGGGCCTGATGAGTATAGGGGCACAATGACCCCACTTGATCTAGATGTGAAACCTTATGGGATAAGGTGGGCTATATAGAAGGTCTGTCTAACCACATTGGCAATGTGATTGTCAAAGGTAAGAGTACTAACTACTCGTGTCCCCAAATCCCTAATAACACCCACCGTACGTGATGGATTATCACCTATGTGATAATGTGTGGGCACTTTGGTATTCCCAAAGGGGATGACTATGCATCTAATGGCAATTAGCTGTAGGCCATGGCTCTGGCACCAGTTATTCATCTCTGTGAGACCCTTTTTGAGGATGCTTGTGCCAGCTGGAGAGTTGATTATAGCACCTAGTTATCAGTCATCTGCGAACATGGTCAGCCATATTCCTCCTGCGTTAGCCTGTATGTCTGAGAAATATATACTGAACAAGAGAGGTCCCATGACTGAGCCTTGTGGGATGCCATGTGTAACTGGTGTATAGTCAGACATGGCATCTGCAATACTGACCATGTGGGTGTTATCCATTATCCAGTTAGCAATCCATCTTGTGACATATATGTCGATATCGAAGCCGGTGAGCTTATGTATAATGCCCGAGGGGGGTATTGTGTTGTACTGTTTTGTGAGCTCCAGGTAGACTGTGTGGACAGCCTTCTCTACATCTATGGACCTGGTAACTGTTTAAAGAAGTCAAACAGATTCAAGAGGCAAGATCTGCCCACAACAAAGCCGAATTGTGTAGGATCCAGTGTCTGTAGGTTCCCGATATCTATGTGTATGGGTTCCATGACGATACGCTCCATAGCTTTGCAGACCAGGCTAGTTAGGCTTATAGGGCGATATTGTCCAGAGTCCCTTGTGGCACCACCTCTGTGGAGTGGGAACACTGTTGCTGTACGCCTTTCCTTGGATACATATCCTGTAGTAACTCTGATATTGAACAGTGACTTAATGTGAGTGTTAAGTTCATCATGAAACTCATGTAAGACTCAGGCCAGGACACTGTCCGGTCCCATTGATGCTGTGTTGTCTGCTTTGGAGAGGGAAGCACTCACCTGTTCATCTGTGATGTCAGGGAGGCTACACCCTGTTGGGATGGACATTTGCACTTTAGGGGGGATGGGGGGGAAACATTTGCTCTGAACCTATTTGCCAGGATGTTGGCAATGTCAGTGGGTTCAGTGTATGTTTTGTCATTATGCAGTAACTCACAGCATATCTGGGAGTTTCCACCCAAGTTCCTGACATAACTAAAGAAGGCCTTGTGATTGTCCTTAGTGTCTGTTGCAAGTTTCCATTAGAAGTGGGCCTTAGATGAATTAATGAGTGATAGTAGCTTTTTGCTAGTACTGATCAGAGATGCCTTCCCTTTTTGGGATTGTGCTCTATCATGTAGTAGCCTCCTCCTTTCGTTGTATAGCTTATTAATGGCCGTGGTCCTCCAGACAGGTCCCCTGCCTTTGGAGGAGTGAGTCTTGTTGTTATTTGGGATAGCATGATCCATGCATTCCAGTAGGTGTCCATAGAATGCATTTGTAAAGGATTCAGTGGTTTGAGTCGTATTTACCACTGTCCCAGGGTCTTTGACGGATACCCCCTCGGTTTGTAGAAGTGTAACATTTGCTTTTGAGAAGTTCTTCACCAAGATTACCTAGGATGGGGGTGTGGACGGGATATGTATGTCCAGTGAGATAAATGTATGGTCTGACCTTACCAATGAGGGATATACCTCTGGTGTGGAACATAGAGTCCCCATGTTGGTGATGATCATGTCCCATATGTTTTCCCCTCTTGTGGGTGTGGTGACCAGTTGTGCCATAGCATCTGAGTCTATAAATCCTAGCAACTGCTGTGCGAGGGTGTTGGTGCTTGAGTAGTATTCCCAGTCAATGTTTGTGTATTTGAAGTCACCCAATATAATGGTGTTTGGAGAGACCTTCATATTCTCCAGTGTTCCCAGGAATACCGAGTAGTGTTCCTGAGTTCAGGAGGGTGGTCTGTAGCAGTCTACAAACTGAAAGGCAGTTTGGGCCACTGTTAGTTGCACATGTATGGTCTCCGATGCTTTGTGCAGTGCTACTAACCTGGAGGTGTGTGTATGTGTGATGTATATGGATACTCCCCCTATTTTTGTTGGCCGGTCCGAGTCTTGTGTCCGAAAAGCATGGTATGAAGTAAAACCTGGTAGTGCTGGTGTGCTTTTGGGAACCTGAACCAGGTGTCTGTTACTGCACAGATATTGACAGTCTCCATACCGAGGAGTGTCCTGAGTGCATGCATTCTGATGGTTAGACATCTGTTGTTGAGCAGCATTACCCTTAGTTTCTTTTACCTTGTAACGTCTATGGAGGTGGGTTTGTCTTCTGAGCCTCACTTAAAAAAGCCACTATGGGGGTGGCAAAATCCTTAGCCAGTATTTGAAAGTCTAGGGGTGACAGGTGCAAGCCATCCATAGCAAAGCTACATGGCATGTCGAGCATGTCATCCCAGGCTGACAGACACTGGATCCCCTTTGAATAACACCAATATGTTAGCCAACTGTTAAAAGTGATCAGTTTGTCTGTATACTGTGACATCATTCTTGGTGAAGGTAAGATGCTACACAAGGTCAGGGTCATACTGGCCTGGGCTACATGATCAGAGAGCTCCTCTATGTCTCTTGTCATGTAGTCCAGGGAGGAACGTCTGAGGGTTTTCACACCAGCATGGACAATGATGGACCCATATTTGTACTTGCTTTGGAGTGACCTGAGTGCATGTGTTATGTGGCAGATCCCGGCACCCATCAGACAGCTCAAATTGACCTTCTTCTTGTTCAGCCAGGTGAGTGGGACGTCAGTGTGTCTGACAATAAGAGTCACCTATTACAAGTGTATTAGGTGTGTTGTTTAGCCCTAAGGGCCGTGACTGTGTGGCACACTGACTTTGTGAACTATGTGATATGTGGGTATTGTTGTGGGGTAGTAGTTGTTTGGGTGTCTGCTTTGGATGTCTCTGCTGCTTAGGCAGAGTTTATTTAGAGCCTCCGAGTATGTTTTTGTGTGGTAATGTATTTGGTTTGCTGTCGTTATAGGTCTATGTGAGACTGGATTTGTGGTGTGTGTGGTTACCTTCACCACCTGATAGACCATGCCAGTCACGGGTCGAGAGAGCTCAGCCTCCTGTTTGTCTATATAGTTGCACCTCTCACATATATCTGAGTTTGTTGGGAGGAGGACAGGGTTGTCTGTGCACATAAGGCAGCTGTAACATTGCGTCAAAATTCCAATATGCACCAGCTGGACTGGAGAGTACACACAAAACAGACCTCTGGACATGCCAGGATATTATGATGACATACTCTGTTGACTGATCTCAAAGGATCAGTAGTGTGTTAAGTGTGTAAAAGAGTATAACAGGGGTTTAGTGGTCAGGTTTGTCGGTGTTTTGGAAAGATTATCTGCAAAGGAGTACAGACAGAACCATGACACCTCCTTCAGCTATGTCATAAATAGCAATGTACACTCATATATGTCCTGAGTCAGGGCCAACTGTACTTGACTGACAATGCTGATATCCTGTCAGACAGGCCCATACATACATACCCACCTCCCACTGACAAAAGGCCCTATCATCATACCAGGAGATATCACATGTAGAATGGGTAAACAGCTCCTCCCAAAGCCGAAAAAATGGCATCACTTGGATAACATTGTTTCCCCATATGTGTCATAAGTGAACTACAGAACAAACAGACCCTGCACCTGAACAGTCTGTTGAGCCTCACCCTCTCTACAGGATCTTAAACTGTTGAATGTGTTACAGCAACATATGGCACACCCCACAAGTGTTGGTGCACAAAAGACCATGGTAACTATAGTCCTATAAGCCTATGAAGTCTGAACTGCTAGGCCATGGAGTCCATCATGATTGCAGTCAGAAACAGTGCTATTGGAAGCCGACAAACACACAACCCAACCAACTGTGGTATGTTAATGGGCAGATCATGCTTCCCAAACCTGCTAGACTGTTTTCAAGGCAGCCACCCAGGACATACATCACTGAAAGGAGCTACACACATCCCACATAGACTTTGAATAGCCCTTTATCAACATCCCAGACACATGTTGTATCCACAAAACCAACAATCTGTGCATAAATGTGTATTGTCATATGAAGGAATGACAATTTTCCACAGATAGATCACACAAGCTAAGAATTGTGGAGTCATGTTCAAGTTGTTAACACCTGCTGACCCGCATGGTTCATTCCTGGGATTGCATAAAACAAAGTGCGCACACATTATCATGTCCAGTCTGATGATGTCAGCATCCTACAAATATAGCAGGAGAATAGAAACCACCCAGTAAGGCATATAGTGCATTGTGTTAATGCATATCTCTCTAGTATAATAACATAGTTAGGTAGGGGTTTGAATCCTGCAATTGCTGCGTGTGTGTGTGGGGGTGTATGTGTGTGTGTGATTCCCTTTGAGAGGAGTGGCCTTTTTGGAGACTGTGAAAACACATTAAAAGAGGTGAATTCCTCTTTGGCAAGAATGATGATGTCAGTATCCCACAAATACAGCAGTGGAAATGAAAACTCCCAAAAAAGCATATAGTGTGTCGTGTTAATGCGTATTTCTCTAGTATCATAACATAGTTAGGTAGGGGTTTGAATCCTGCAATTTCTGAGTGTGTGTGATTTCCTTTGAGAGGAGTGCCCTTTTTGGAGACTGTGAAAATGCATTAAAAGAGGTGAATTCCTCTCTGGCAAGTCTGATGATGTCAGTATCCCACAAATACAGCAGTGGAAATGAAAACTTCCAGTAAAGCATACAGCGCATCATGTTAATGCATATCTTTCTAGTATTATAACCTAGTTAGGTAGGGATTTGAATCCTGCCATTGCTGTGTGTGTGTGTGTGATTTCCCTTTGAGAGAAGTGGCCTTTTTGGAGACTGTGAAAACACATTAAAAGAGGTGAATTCCTCTTTGGCAAGTCTGATGATGTCAGTATCCCAGAAATACAGCAGTGGAAATGAAAACTCCCAGTAAAGCATATCATGTGTTGTGTTAATGCGTATTTCTCTAGTATCATAACATAGTCAGGTAGGGGTTTGAATCCTGCAATTACTGAGTGTCTGTGTGATTTCCTTTGAGAGGAGTGGCCTTTTTGGAGACTGTGAAAACACATTAAAAGAGGTGAATTCCTCTTTGGCAAGTCTGATGATGTCAGTATCCCACAAATACAGCAGTGGAAATGAAAACTCCCTGTAAAGCATATAGCGTGTTGTGTTAATGCTTATCTCTGTAGTATCATAACATATTTAGGTAGGGGGTTAAATCCTACAATTGCTGAGTGTGTGGGGGTGTATGTGTGTGTGTCATTTCCTTTGAGAGGAGTGGCCTTTTTGGAGACTGTGAAAACACATTAAAAGAGGTAAATTCCTCTTTGGCAGGTCTGATGATGTCAGTATCCCACAAATACATCAGTGGAAATAAAATCTCCCAGTAAAACATATAGTGCGTCATGTTAATGCATATCTCTCTAGTATCATAGCATAATTAAGTAGGGGTTTGAATCCTACAATAGCTGAGTGTGTGTGTATAACACTGCTGATCAATGTATTGTGAGTTTTGCTTTTACTATTGTATGACATATCAGTAAAACAACAGTATTTGCATTGCACACTTCAGGTATCTGTGTGGCAAATACACATATGTACATGTGACCTCAATTGGTAACTGTGTGGCCAAGACATATATGTACATGTGACCTCAATCACTTCATAGGTGTGAAGCCTGCTTTCAACACGAATACATCTGTTACCATTGACAGTTGGTGCTGCTGCTTCTTAGACTGTAGGTCACATATGTATGTATGTGACAAGTCCAGCCACTGTAGTGATCTGTGCCCTAGGTCATCTGTGTCACACACACACATGACAGTTTCTATAGAATAGTGTGAGCGAGGGTTTATGCCTGGGGCATATTTCAGACGTGTTCAAACACAACACAGTCTGTCAATAATGGGCATTCATTATAGGTGTACAACTCTGTGGGTATGCATACAGACCCCTTATTGCTTATGTGATACACTAAGGGACATCAGCATATCTTTGGGAATGTGAATATCAAAGGACAGATGACATCACATGTGGTTGTATGTACACATCGGTACCCCTGCTACATGTTGTGGGCTACTACCAATGTGGTACTGTCAGGATACTATGTATTGTAAATGTGGATGACTATGCTATAGTTGGCTCATAGCTTCACAGCATGGGTTTGTCAACAGGTATCTGTCTGTATGATACCCTTGTGGAGGATAAGTGTCTCATCCGGAGAATGCATTGTAGGCCACTGTATGCATTACCAGATGTGGACGGACATATACCTAGTGTGTCTGCTGGAACCTAGGATGGCCACATGCCAAACAGGAGTGGTCACAGGAATGTGTGGTGGTCAATACCACTGGTAACTGGTATAGTACAGTACCGGAATGATTCAAATGTTACTGCATATCCTACAGCTGTGTGTCAGTTGTCAAGACATCATCTAATGATTGGTTAAAATCAGGCTGTGAGGTTATGTACGCTACCAGAATTCAAACCAATGATGATATTAACAGTATCACCCACAGCATAGTGTCATACCATGTCATACACACATGTGTACCCAAGTTGTGACATATGTGTAGTAAAATGCATACTGGACACCAATAGGAAATATGAAGTATTAACACTGCATAATACAGGGCATGTCATCCTTCCCATGTGTCCACCATGCACGTACATGCAGACAGTGCACCTCCACCATGTTCACAAATGTACACCTTGAAATCTGTACTGCACACATCACACACGTAACTTCCACTCACCAACACATGCTGCCAGTACCACACACATCAGCCAAGTGGCACATGGGTGGACATTCCATGTTTGGAATTAACACTGGTGTAAACAATGCTACATTGATAATCATAGCTTTCATGCATCATGCCTGCTCAGATATAACTGCAAGGATATCATTACACTTTACTGTTGACAACATACTAACATTGCTACACTGCTATTAGGTCACCCTGTGCATCAGCACCATGTTAGCCTGTTCCTGCATCAATGTCACAGATGACAGGAGGTGGCACAGTTTCATCATATGTACAGGGTGTGTTATTGGTTTGCCAGAGCCCGACAATGACCCATCCAATTGACATGTGTGTGTGTGTGTGTGTGTGTGTGTGTGTGTGTGTGTGTGTGTGTGTGTGTGTGTGTGTGTGTGTGTGTGAGGGACAACAGTACAGTATGGGTCAGTGTTGATGTAATGTGTGTGTATGTGTTAGCCCTAGGTGTTGGTTTTATGTGTGTGTGTCTGCATGCACACAGTTCCCCCTTGTGACTGCCAAATATGGGAGGTTGTGGGGCAGCCACAGACTGTACCTGCCAGGCTGTACAGATCACTGTCTCTGGCCACAGACACAGTACCTGTGCCTGGCAGGGGTGACATGGACAGTATTGGGTACTAAGCCAGACTGGGTACTATCATCAGATACAGAGGGATGTTGACTGGACCCATGTCCCTGCTGGGACTGGCCAGAGCCACGTGCACGTGGTCGTCTCGGACGGTCTACTGACAGCTCAGCCATAACATTGCTGGGGCTGGTACTGCCACTACGGGAGCGGCTGGGACTTGTGTGTCGTCCATGACCACTGACAGCTGATGATGTTGCTGGCATACATCCACGCTGACATCTCAGCCATCCTGCACTTTCCTGGCACATGGACATTACATTGCAGAGGACATCTAGTGTCTCCCCCCAACGTCTATCAATGACATTGGTGTAAGTACGGATGGCACTGGCAAGGTCAGGGATACTGTCATTGATAGCGGTGTTATGAGCCCTCTGCGCCCTTAGTCCCTGCCTGGTGTACCGTTCCATACGTGCCTGTGCTTGCATTACAGCCCGGAACATACCTGAGGTTGTGAGACCTGTGCGGGTACGTCTGCCAGGGGCATTATGACCAGCGGTGCTCCCACGAGAACCCCTGGACATATGCCTATGTGGTGCCGTTCTGGGTGTCTGGGCATGGCTGCTATGTGAGGTTGCATGTGCCATGGATACCACACTGTCCTGGTCAATGCCTACCGTATGCTGTTTCTCACCTAAGGCCATTGGTGTTGAGGGATGTATTGGCAGTATGTATGTGTGCATAGATGGGGTGGAAAGCTGTGTACTGTCGATTGGCGGACTAACGACAGACCCTGTCAAACCTGCCTGTGCCACAACACATGTATCATCATGTTCACTATTTGTGGCAGTGACTTCAGGTTCCCTGCTGTACTCACCCAACAATACCTCAGCACCTGTGAGAGGGAGACAGGAAACACACTTTACCATCTGTACAGGATGTTAGCACAAATGCACACATGCACACATGCACACTTGCACACATGAACACATGAACACATGCACACATGAACACATGCACACATGCACACAAATACACTACTCAGTCAAGTTGACACACACACACCCACACACACACACACACACACACACACACACACACACACACACACACACACACACACACACACACCAACAGCAATATGGAACATATTCATTAGTGGTTGATGGTGGAGTACAGTATCACAAGCCAAAGAGTCCTATCACATGTGTCAGCATGCAGGATGTATGTTGCTCAACAGCATGCAGTGCGAGTGTAGAGAGTCCTTGTCGATAACAGTATACATGTTGTTGATGCATGTGTGTTGTTCAATGATTGGCCTCAGCCTGGAACACAATGTGTACATGGACACAACATTGCAGTGCAAGTCTGAAATGCTTTCCAATGTCCTGTGCACCATCACTCATAGGTATACATACCATGGCCGGATGCACACAACTTTCAGGTGTATAACAATGAATGCTATGTGTAGTACTGTAGTTACTGTAACTAGATGTAGTGTAGTACCATGAGCCATCATCAGGCAGCATCATGTGGTCACTCAAGGCCACTAATGTATGTCACACTGGCAACTATCTTGCTGTACCTGACCTGCACCACTTAGGCTACATTTACCATTTCACAGCCAGTTGTTACATGGGCATGTCAGGTGTTCAATAGGGAGCATTGCCTAACATGACTGTGTTGTGTGTTGACGCATGTCACACCACCCCATGATAGGCCTCTACCCCTCAGGTATAGTATGTGTGCTGTGTTGATGACATTTGGGATACTGGAGTATGACCTTACAGCAGGTGTCTACATACACCATGTGTATCATATTAACACATACTGCATATGACAAAGTGGTGTATGTTGCGTGCATGTGTATTGACTCTGCCTATACAATGTTCACTACAGTGTACCCCAATTGTTTGGGATGCTCTGTGTATTGCATGTGTTTGAGGCAGCTACTCATGTTACTGGGATGTGCATAGTCCCACAGAGAACATGCAGAGCATGCACTATGTGTAGGTGTTTAACATGTGTATATGGCCTACAACTCTCCTATGACATGCACATGTTATATGCTATATTAAATGTAGAACACTCACCAGCATGGGTCTGCTGTCTTGCTATCACACCAGAGGGACCTGCAAGGATATGAGACAGTTTATCAGTGTCAATAACTATGGCATTGCTGCTGTGAGTTTGCAATTTTACAGTAGTACATGAGGTGACAGTCACAGGCATACAGATAATGTCCCAAATTATCAGTATTGCATGACACCAGGCTCCACATCTTATGCATACACAGTACACATCTGATAAATGCATGTTCTAACAATTGAGCTAACAGTGGTCTACAGATATGCCATGTTACCTGCATGCTCTGTATCGACGTGTTGGGTGACGCCGGCCTCCATGATGACACAGGTCTGTTGTACTGGTTGGCCAGGAACCACCACGCTGAGGAGCCACTCTTCCACTCTGGTGAGGGGGGGATGTGTTGCGGTACCACCACCTATGGCAAGCTGTTGTCTGTGGACATTGGAGGCATGCTGCTGGACATGTCTGATTAAATTACTGCAGTGATGTCGTACCTGCTCATAAGTCTGGTTATGCATGCCTACATCATTCACCCGATGGACAACATCCTGCCACAGTGCAGTGCGCCCATGCTGGTCCTGGCTGGTTCTGCTGGTTGTGATGGTGTATGAGGGCGTCTGCAATGACTTCCTCCTCCTCAGGGGAATACGTGGGTTTCCTGTTGTGAGACATGTCCCTGGAAGACAATAAAACAGTAATTGTGAGCAAGTCATGTGGCACACTTAACATTCTAAAGTACAGACATCAATGAAATGCCATATATAGCAACCTATTGGCTGTCAGTAGATACACACTTTTAATACCACATATGACTGCTCAGCCCACAACTGCCTGACAGTGCCTGGCAGATACTATATACCAAACCATGTTCTGCACAGCAACAAAGTGAAACCAGTATGTAAGACTATACAACAGTACATGGCACACTGTATGTGACACAATGCACCACCTAGCCACAGGAGGTGTATATGAAGCTAATGCATACAGACATTTGTCATCCATTGAAATGAATGTACAGTAAGGTTACAGTACTACCAGTACACCATGCTACTTGTTGATAGCAAACCCCTCAGTAACATATGTGCACATTCATCACTATAGGTGGCATACTGCTGTACTACACTATACATGTTGCTAGATATGCACTTATATCCTGTGACACACATACCACCGAGGCCATGTTACAGGCATACCCACACACACATCAGACATACCTACAAGACACAAAGGTATGGCAACCCAGATTAGTTTTACCTGTGTACCATACAGTACTGTGTGTCAGCACCTACAAAACCTCATGCCTGAGGTATGTAATGTGTGAGGACTACAGGTAACAAACAAAACAGTGTTACCAAGCAATGTGGATATAAACCATACTGTGCTGTTTAGGCCTACAGCTTCAGGTAGTACTACAGTTCATACGTGATTTGTATTCACTAGTGTTAACAATCAATAAGCATACATGTACTGCTTTAGCCTACAATGGCACAGTCCAGTCAACACCATGGGACCACGTCACACCGTATGCCATACTGCTTTTCCTGCCTAACAATAGCATACGTACCTTTTGATGGGATTAGAGCTACAACACTACATACCATGATATACACGGTTTCCCACTAGGCTATCACACATATACACATCTTTGACACATTCGCCTACACATTCTCCATCACACCCAGTCAACCTCACATAGCATGTGATGCAACAGGTACATGCGTGTGTGTATCGGGTCCTAGGTAGCTAATAGGCTATTATCCATAGGGCCTATGGAAGCCTAGCCATATGGTACCCTGCCCTTCAACACCCATGTAATGTAGGTTCATGTGCCCCTGTCATGCAGAGCCACAGAGGTGATTACCGGGTTGTGTTTCCTATCTCACATCCAATCATCATGATTATTCATGGCAACTGCTAATGAGGACCTTCATTTGCTATTGATAGGTAGTTAGTTCCAGAGTATGGTATGTGTCTGAGATGATAATGTGCCACTCAAGCATGTTCTGCTTTTTGACGTTACAAGGTTTAGATTGGTACAGTGTGTAGCTTGTATAGAGTTTCATCTGTTTACATGGAGCATGTCCAACACCTGTGGGTTTGGCCTAGCTTTGTATGTTAGGCAGAGGTAGCCTCTGGGTAAGCAGTATGCGACACAATGTAGCTGTGGTTTTGTAAGGCAGTCAGCATAGGGCATCTGTTTGAGTCCGGTAATACTCTTTGTGAGGTATGTGTCTGGCGTCTACAGTTGCTGTGGATGTCTTCTGAGGTACATACCAACAGGGCCATTGTACTCTATGATGGGTGTTATGACTGATGAGTAGAGTGGAACACTGACCTCTATTTCCATGGATGACACACCTTTACTGATGACATGTGGACTGTACTCAGTTTACATGACTAGTGTGGCATTATGATTATCATAAGGGATACTACTGTCCACCTGTGTCCCGTAGTCTCTTATCACACTTTCGGTGTTGAGTAGACTACCACCTATGTGGTAGTCCATGGGTACAGGGCTTTTAACAACAGGGATGGCAATACGTGTACAACATTGAGCTTGAACGTACATATGAACATCCAGTGGTGTACATATAGATATACATATCGGCACATATACAGTCCACCTTTCATGGTGGGAATATCAATTATGCAAAGGTTAAGAGGGATACAGTTATGAAATGATATTGCACAGTCTTGTGCAGAATGCATGGAAGGTATTCTCAGCCCATGTATCTTTAGCAGGACCCCCTATCTGGAAGACTAAAAACCTAACAAATCATACCCATGGCGTTTAAACACCACATGTCATATGCCAGCACTGTATGCTGTCTTGTTTGACACACACTACAACCTACATATAAATATGCATATAACAACCTGCACCAACATATAAATGTCCACCCTTCACAAACAGTTGCAGTATGTCCCTTGCTCTATGCACATGTTCAGATGCTAATATATCAGACACATATATATCTAGCCATATGTGTGTGCCATACAGACACAGGGTCCACACTGTTGTATGTCCGTACACCTCACAGATGACCTGTTGAGCCTTGCTACAACATGGGCAGTTGTCACATGTGTGCATACAGTAATAGTACAAGAGTATATATAGCTGCAAATGATACATTACTATACTAGCCTGGTACAGCAGTTACCAATGCTAATCTACACATTATGTGACTATCATGCATGTCTTACTTTGTGACATCCAAGTTTATATAAGTGTTTGCACTACTCCCCCAAACTGCCATTAAACGCAGTACTGTACAGACCATATATAACATGTTCAGATGTTTGACATATAATGCTGAGCTACATATGTCACAATTATGTCCCACTGCACACAGCTACACACCAATTTCTCCATGGCAGTAGTTATGCATAGCATCAGTGCATACATACCTACTGCTGCCACATATACATGTTTCAGAGTATGTACAGTACTATTCATAAACATCTACTACTTGCTGGTAACTACAAACTGTTATATACCTGTTTGTACTATTCAGGTCCGTCTGTGTATGCTTTGACAGTTTTTTTTTATTAAGTAAAGATTCTTACTTAAGTTTAGTTTTTGGTTATTAATTAATTTTTTTCTTAATTAATAACTTTAGTTTTTAATTAGGTCTATATATTTGTTACCTAATTATATATTTATTTCTTACGTGCTACAGTTTGTCAATACTCTGCAGGAGTTGTACAGTTGCTTACACCTAAAATGTAATGATTGCATGTGGGGATAGCAAGTACAATCTGCTTTTATAGGTATCTGCACATGTGCATGTGATGCCCTCTGCACCAATTGTTGCCCAGCATTTGGTAAATGCATACAGCCTGCTGTGTGGTAATTGCAGTACTCACTGTCATAGCAACCCAATGCTATAAATTGCTAAGGTATGTAGGCATAGTCCTTTCAGATTTCCAGAGTGGGGCCCATGCTTGTTTGCTGTGGACACTGTTATGTAAGTCAGAAGGTTGGTATACATCTTGTAAATGAAGCTAGAGGTGTAGACAGTGATGTACATGTTGTACTCAGACCTGACTGTTGCCACTTCCAGTACAGAGCTATCAGTGTAGAGTTTTACTCACCCCTACAAATGCTTACACAACATTTATGTCACTATGTAGTTTCTTTTCTACTCATATAATTAACTGCCATACAAATGTAGTTATTGAGAAGTATTCTTTTGGCACATGAACTGTTTGTGAACTTTTATACTGTGAATATTAATGTACTCACTTCTGCAGGGTTTGTGTTTTTTATTGTTGACATTAGCACAGAGTTCGCAGGACAACTGGACAATTCCAGTACTGAGTATGCCTACCTACACCCTTGGTAGACCCTAAACACACAAGTATATTTTAATTGTGGGGGGATGCTTACATACAGAGAGCATTATGTATTAATGTGTGAATATTATCTTAGTGGACTTAAAGGATTGGTGTGTACTTGTCAGTTTATCAAGGCAGGTAGTCTGTCTGCATAGTTCCCAACTGTGAACCTATCCAGATGGTAGCCAGAAGTTACACTGTTATTCTTTGTCTGTGCAACTCACAGGTGTTTTCAGGACTGGTACAATGGCATTGTTACAGTCAGTTGATACCAGTACATGGCTACATCCTTTGGTATTTCTGTGTTGTACTCCTACATAAGGGTATGCTTGTGGAGGTCCTACCAAAGCTATTTGCAGAGTGTGTAACAGCAGTATAGCTTATATGCCTGTGTGTTTGTGCCTCTGCCAGGCCTATGGAACACTCAGATACATCTTTGCATGGAGTCAGGGCTAGGTAGTTGAAAGTGAGGTACACCTTACACATAATAGGGACAGTAGGTGTAGACTTCAGTGAAGCAGTGCATATGGATTAGTACTCCTTTCATGAAGTACAAGCGGTGTCTACTGTTATTATTGTCAGTATTCATTGTGTAATACCCCACCTTTCTGACTGACGTCAGTACTTTTCTGAGGGATTCGGAGGGACACAGCTAAAATATGTTTCACAATCAGGGACATCCATGGAAAGTTGTCACAGTTAGGAGGTATGGCCTCTGCCCTACTCAGATATGCCAGTGTTTGTCCTGCTATGATACTGTGTGGGGGTTGTAAAGTGCCTCTGTAACATTATTTGCTGCTTGAATGGCTGCTTCTCACATCGCACTCATGTAATGCAATTCCACAATAATTGCTGGTAAAGATCCACAGAACAAGCTTTGTGTTATGGCCTTCCTATTTTTCCTTTACATTCACTCATTGTAATGCATGATATATTTTTTCAGCACCCAGTTATTGTATATCAGTTGTGGCTTAGTGGTACTTCATGCAGTCTAGTGTGTCCAAGGTCTGGGGTTCGAGACTGACAGAGGTATTTTATTTTGCTGCTGAGCAGAACAAGGGCCCTGGCATAGAGTGACTAAGGGACTTTTAAGCAGGTGTAAGCGGGTTTGCGCAATGCTTAGTGATGCTTAGCTAAGCGCACACATGCGCACACTTGCTCAAACCCGCTAACTACTGCTTAAAAGTGCTTACTCCCACTAACCCCCACGCTCATTTCTTTGAAAGAAAAGAAAATGGGGAGATAGGAAAGTGGTGAAAAAGGGTGCACAAAGAGGGAAAGACAGTAGGAAAACAAGCTCGGGATGTGCAGGACGGGAGTAGGGAAGGTCCATAGCTGCCCATTTTCTTTAACAGCAACAGCTGTGCATATGCAATGAATTTGGAGTGAAATTTGAATCCTTCCACCCCTGGGAGAGGGGTGAGGACAACAAAGTATGTTGTACTGCTAATTATAATTATCAGTTTACATGTCCAGCAGACATGTGTGCGAAATGGGCAGCTATGTATGGGGCGTAATTTTTTTGTGGGTACAGATTGCCTTTTTTTTTTCAGGTGAGAGTGGAACATGAGGTAGAGGAAGTTGGTATATTTGGGGAGGTAGGTTGGGGAGGTAAACAGACAAGACAAACAAGACACATACAGGGGCGGAGTATGACACATGGGGTGGGTGAACACAATTGACGGGGACAGATGTTTGGAAATTGCAAGCCCATGAGCCCACAGATAGTAACAGTGGGACTGAGATCCCCACCCATGGGCAGTCACCACTGAATCTTCACAGACCCGAGGGTCGCTGTGCTGGGGGCTGCGTAGGAGGGGCAGGCTCACCTGTGAGTCGCGCCACTCTTGCCTCAAGCTGGCATAGGGGATCAGCGACTAAACGCTGCATCTCCCTACGCACCACAACCTGGACCCTTCGGAGGGTGACAGGTGGCTCTTCTCTGCCCACGCTTGCAGGGGGGGGATGAGCCCCATCCCCTGCAGTGCTTCCACCCAAAGGTGGCACAGGACCAACGGAGGAGGGTAGCCCGGGCTGGGCACCAGACCTGCTGGTGCCAGGTGCAATCGCCAGCTGAGGAGGGACAGGTGGGTCCACTGGGACCGGCCTTCCCATACGTTCTGTGATTAGGTGTGTTTAATAACCACAAAAGCACTGTGTGGAGAAAAGCGATGCACAGGACACCTCAGGATTAAATGATTCTGTCTCCCTCACATCAGTGTTAAAAATGAGAGCAGCTAGACTTTAAAATTACATTTAGTTTTAGTTGTTTGATATTAATCAATTTAATGACTAGTTAAAGTATTATTTATCTAAATAAGAAATATATTGTACTATATAATCAATTTATTTAAAATAATTAATATATATATATGTTTTTTATATTTTATATAAATATTTATTAATTTTATTTATTTATTTATTTCATTTATATATATATATATATATATATATATTTAATATTCAATATGGCTCATCTTAAATAATTGGAGCTTGTATTATGACATTCCTTTTTAGCTTTTATATTCAGATAGCCTGATTTGGAGCAGTGATTTTGTCATTTATTGTGATGTGTTAATGTGATGTTTTATGAAGACCTCTAGAGGGTGCTGTTGTCTTTATTATATGAAATGGCTGTTGTGCTTATTCTGTATATATATATATATATATATATATATATATATATATATATATATATATATATATATGGGTCACCTTCAGATGCCCGACAGCGCGTTTCGCCGACACGGAATCCGACAGGACGAAAACACCGACAACGCAGATGACCGACAAGGTGAGAACCCGACGGACTCGGTAAGTGTGCGATCGAGTGAGGGATTTAGTGTTAGGGAGCGGACAGGTAAGTGTGCGATAGTGAGGGACTGTGGGTTTAGGGGTGGGTTAAGTGAGTTAGGGTTAGGGTGCAGGTAGGGTGAGTGTGCGGTAGTGTCGGACCTTGGGGTTAGGGGTGGGTAAGTGAGTTAGGGTTAGGGTGCAGGTAGGGTGAGTGTGCGGTAGTGTCGGATCTTGGGGTTAGGGGTGGGTAAGTGAGTTAGGGTTAGGGTGCAGGTAGGGTAAGTGTGCGGTAGTGTCGGACCTTAGGGTTAGGGTTTGGGTTAGGGATAGTGGATATGTTATGTAGTGTACTGTGTTGTTTACGTGTAGTGTGTTGGTGTAATGGTTTTCTGTGTTTTGCGTTGTCAGTATTTTTTGTTGTCGGTCTTTTGGCGTCGGTGATTAGTGTGTCGGCGAAACGCGATTTCGAGGATATAAAGGTGATCCATATATATATATATATATATATATATATATATATATATATATATTCATAACATTTCCTTATTTTTAAGAAATTATATGAAACTATTTAACTATTTAGTTTAGTGGTTTTTAGACATTTTTTAATATGTATTAATAAACATTCATTCATTGTTTTCCTTTTGGGACACGAAAGTTTTATGTTTAATAAGCTGTATCTAATTAATATTTATGAGCAACTTTCCCGATTGGATGGTTTGAATTAATTGTTTTATTGCAGTTGATATAAATTATGTGCTAGAAATGAGGTTAGTTGTCTGATGAAGTCTGAATTTGTGACGAAAAACGTGTTTGTGTTACTCGTGTCATTTTATAATAAACTGTTATCTGATATTATTCCTGAGCTGTCCGGTGCATCGCTTTTCTCCACACAGTGCTTTTGTGGTTATTAGTTGTGTTTGCACTGTTGGTTCCTTTGCCATTTATTAGGTGTGTTTAATTACAACATAGACAATAGCATTCCAAATTAGTTGTAACAGCATGCAGTAATATTCCCATTAACCCAACACACCAGGGTTACAACAGCTGAACAGCAAGCATAACACATGCATATATTGAATGACAGTGGACATTACAACAGCATGCAGGGATGATTGTTGGCAACAGGCCACTAAGATTTTGGTGTTTTAACAGGGGACATGCACCAAAGTAAATGCAGATTTTTATAGAACAATAGGACATATGTCCCAACAAATGTTTTGAGATTAGACATACCCATTGAGGTGTGGAATTGCATTGTTTATGCACATGGAGTAGGGTGTAAAAAGAAACCTCCATTAACATCTTATTAGTACTTTAACTCTACACTACATTCCTATTGACTGCAGGTGTATATCCCCTACATGTATTATTACACTAGGCAACATGCATTAGATTGTGTAATGGGTTTGGCTAATTCATTACATACCTGACCTATATCTGACATAGTAACTGTCCAAGATGCAGATGTTACTGCTACATAGTTGTATTTTATTTTTATATTTATGTATCTACACATCTGGATGTGTTCACATGACATTTTCACTTAATTTTCTACAGAATCCTACATTTCATGTAGCACACTCACATTTCTGGGGAACACCTTGACAAGCTACTCGTGTGCCAGATTTACCTATGCATGACAGCCATTTAACAACTGTTGGGGACTGTTATATGCTTCACAGCTACTGGCACTTCCTTCATCCACTTTATATGAGACTGCACAACTGTGGGTTGACAGCACTTAATACAACAGTACTATTTATTTAATGCAAGGTTACAACATTTCTAAGTAACTGACACAGACACACTCCAAGTATTATACCTTTATTATTCACATTAAACACTCTTTCTACAGGCTCTCCTTTATTTGATATTACAGTGCATACAGAAGACCTATTCAGGACATATACCTTTATTGATAGGTTACAACACTCTTTTTCAGGCTCACTCACTTATTTTATATGACAGTACATGCAGAGATAGTATTCCAGACTAATTTTACCTTTATTAATGGGTTACTACACTCTATTCCTGGCTCTCTGACTTATGTTATATAACAGTACATTCAGAGAATTTACTCAGGGAATAAATGTTATATGCTTCACAGCTACTGGCACTTCCTTCATCCACTTCATATGGGACTGCACAACTGTGGGTTGACAGCACCTAATACAACAGTACTATTTATTTAATGCAAGGGTACAACAACATTTCAATGTAAGTGACACAGACACACTCCAAGTATTATACCTTTATTAATTGCATTGAACACTCTTTTCTGCAGGCTCTCTTCTTTATTTGCTATTACAGTGCATACGGAAGACCTATTCAGGACATATTATATCTTTATTGTTAGGTTACAACACTCTTTTTCAGGCTTGCTCACTTATATTATATGACAGTACATGCAGAGATAGTATTCCAGACTTATTTTACCTTTATTGCTGGGTTAGTACACTCTATTTCTGGATCTCTGACTTATGTTATATAACAGTACGTGCAGAGAATTTATTCAGGGAGTTTTATAGCTGTATTATTGGGCTACAACACTTTTGTCATGCTCTCTCACATATATTATATAACAATACATGGAGAATAATTACTAACCTGCCTGGTGGCACAGCCTTAGCAGCCTATCTGCATAGGCTTGCTGGTTCATAGCACGGACACTTGCAGCTGTGAAGTAAATGAAGGGATATTGAGACATACCTATCCGTTATTTAGACTATATTAGCATGTCTTACATACTGCATTCCATGGCTACCTACTTAGTAGTGGGGCATCTTGCATATGACGGGCCTCCTGGATCCATTGGTTCAGAAGGTCCTGCTTCCATCTCTTCAGGTCTGCATGGTGGTGACGGACCTGTTCACCAGTCTGAGGGACGCCTGTGGCACTGGTGAGTTTATGAACCAACCGGTTCCAAGCCTCTGCCTTATACACCGTCCCTTGGAACTGGCCCTGCAGGAGTCGAGACTCATGATGATGGACTAGGAGCCAAACCATGTATTTTGACTCCTCGATGCCCCAGCATTGCACTCTAAAGCGATTACCATCTCCAGCACCAGACATTCTAACTGCAGATGGGAGCTACAATCAGTTATGGCGAGTATTCCCGCCTATGGAGCTTAAATATGCTGTATTTCCTGCACTTTTTTGTGATTGGCCATTTTCGAAAATTCTTGGCTGACTGCAGACCTGCTTAGCAATAGTTAATCTAACATTTATAAGTACATATATGTTAACAGTGGATGTTTATCCTAAGCTGTTGTGGCTTAGTGGTTCAGTACTTTGATTATGGTGCACAGTGGGTTCGAACCTTGTCATTGCTTTTTATTTTACTACTGTCCATACAGGTTAGGGGGTGTGGCTGTGTTTAAGCAACTTTGCTCTATGTTGCTCCACATTGCCTGACGGTGCACTGGTTGGTGCGGCGCGCACCTCCACACAAACCGATTGTGCTGGGTAAAGTGCTATTTAGTTATAAGCAACTACATTGTGCTAGGTAAAGCACTGCTTAACTACGGGCAACTATATTGTGCTGGGCAAAGTACTGCTTAACTACGGGCAACTATAGTGCGCTGGGCAAAGCGTTGTTTAATTGTGGGCAATTATATTGCATTGGGTGAAGAGTTGCTTACCTGTGGACAATTATATGTCAGGTTCCTTTATAAATATACATTTTGTTCACTGATACATGGGCCATTTCAATGCTTTTTAGTAAAAGTTTAATCATATATTTCAGGAATTATTTCATATACTCATTTTTAACATAAAATAGGAAGGGGAGTGGTGAGACTCGAACCGTGACTGCCTCCTCTTTGTGCAAACGCTCTACCACTACGTTATTACTATTTGGTGTAATTTGCATACACATTCCTTATTATGCTCTTCCATGTCGAGATTGCTAACTGCAACTAAGCAATGGGCACACCCATGGACACATGTGCAAATACGGGCAGCTATATCGGGATTTAGAAAAAAAAAATTAATGTTTTACTTTTTATAACTGTGCTGGGGGTTTACAATGTCAGGGGCTGTGGTGTTGGGTACATGGACATTTGAGCGGACTTGCTCTTGTGTGTTGACATTTTGCATTTCACACACTTGCAGGGGCGTGGACCTTTAGACTGCTCGGCAGTCAGACACACCCCCTGCTTGCCTGCACGGTCTGTGATAGACTTGGGGTAGAGTCAGCATGCCCTCATGAATATTCATGGCAAGCTGACATCATACTTTTCAACTGCAGCCTCCGAGTAAGACTTATATAGTCTTACACGGAGGATTCGTGAATCCAGGGGAAAGGTATCCACATCAGCTCCACCAGAAAGGAAATGGAAGTGGCCACTAACTCCGGAGATATGAAAGATAGTCAAGAGTTGTTTGATTTCTGATGAAGTTCGAATTATTGTCAAAACTCAGCGAATGAAAGCTATAGAATCTGCCGCTGGTGTCAGCGTATTTTCTACTACCTTTCTACACATCCACCCAGTAGCCCCAGAGGTCCCTTGATTTTACAATTAGCCGTATAGGTCAGTTTCAGTGCTTTTTTACTGTAGATGAAAGTATGTACATCAACGCCACCAGAAAGGAAATGGAAGCAGCCATGAACACCGGAGGCATGAAAGGTAGTCAAGACTTGATTTCTGATAAAGTTCGAATTGGAGTAATAAATCAGCAAATGAAAGCTCTCAAATCTAGCACTGGTGTCAGCTTTTTTCTACTAGTTCCTACACATCCGTCCAGTACCCCCAGTGGGCCCGGGATTTTACACTTAGTTCTATTGCACAGTTTCAGCACTTTTTTATTGAAGATAATAGTATCCACATCAGTGCCACCAGAAAGGAAATGGAAGCGGCCATGAACCCTTGAGAAATGGAAGGTAGTCAAGACTTGTTTGATTTCTGATGAAGTTCAAATTATTGTAATAAATCAGCAAACGAAAGTGCTCAAATCTACCACTGGTGTCAGCGTCTTTTCTACTACCTTTCTACACATCCATCCAGTACCCCCAGAGGGCCCTGGATTTTACAATTAGTTGTATTGCTCAGTTTCAGTGCTTTTTTACTGAAGATAAAAGTATCCACATCAGTGCCACCAGAAAGGAAATGGAAGCAGCCATGAACACCGGAGACATGGAAGGTAGTCAAGACTTGTTTGATTTCTGATGAAGTTTGAATTATTGTAATAAATCAGCAAATGAAAGCACTCAAATCTACCACTGGTGTCAGTGCCTTTTCTACTACCTTTCTACACATCCATCCAGTACCCCCAGAGGGCCCTGGATTTTACAATTAGTCATATTGCTCAGTTTCAGTGCTTTTTTACTGAAGATAAAAGTATCCACATCAGCACCACCAGAAAGGAAATGGAAGCAGCCATGAACACTGGAGACATGGAAGGTAGTCAAGACTTGTTTGATTTCTGATGAAGTTTGAATTATTGTAATAAATCAGCGAATGAAAGTGCTCAAATCTACCACTGGTGTCAGCGTCTTTTCTACTACCTTTCTACACATCCATGCAGTACCACATGGGGCCCTAGATTTTACAATTTGTTGTATTGCAAAGTTTCAGCACTTTTTTGCTGAAGAAAATGGTATCCACATAAGACAACCAGAAAGGAAATGGAAGCAGCTATGAACCCCAGAGACATGGAAGGTAGTCAAGACTTGTTTGATTTCTGATGAAGTTCAAATTATTGTAATAAATCAGCGAATGAAATCGCTCAAATCTACTAGTGGTGTCAGCAATTTTTCTACTACCTTTCTACGCATCCATCTAGTACCCCCAGAGAGCCCTGGATTTTTCAATTAGTCGAATTGCTCAGTTTCAGCACTTTTTTGCTGAAGATAAAAGTATCAACATCAGCACCATTAGATAGGAAATTGAATTGGCCATGAACACCGGAGACATTGAAGGTCATCAAGACCTGTTTGATTTCTGATGAAGTTCGAATTATTGTAAAAAATCAGCAAACAAAAGAGCTCAAACCTACCACTGGTGTCAGCATATTTTTACTACCTTTCTCCACATCCATCCAGTGCCCACAGAGAGCCTTGGATTTTACAATTAGTCATATTGCTCAGTTTCAGTGCTTTTTTACTGAAGATAAAAGTATCCACATCAGCACCACCAGAAAGGAAATGGAAGCGGCCACGAACACCGGAGACATGGAAGGTAGTCAAGACTTGTTTGATTTCTGATGAAGTTCAAATTATTGTAATAAATCAGCAAATGAAAGCACTCAAATCTACCACTGGTGTCAGTGTCTTTTCTACTACCTTTCTACACATCCATCCAGTACCCCCAGAGGGCCCTGGATTTTACAATTAGTCATATTGCTCAGTTTCAGTGCTTTTTACTGAAGATAAAAGTATCCACATCAGCGCCACCAGAAAGGAAATGGAAGTGGCCACGAACACCAGAGACATGGAAGGTAGTCAAGACTTGTTTGATTTCTGATGAAGTTCGAATTATTGTAATAAATCAGCTAACAAAAGTGCTCAAATCTACCACTGGTGTCAGCGTCTTTTCTACTACCTTTCTACACATCCATCCAGTACCCCCAGAGGGCCCTGGATTTTACAATTAGTCATATTGCTCAGTTTCAGCACTTTTTTACTGAAGATAAAAGTATCCACATCAGCACCACCAGAAAGGAAATGGAAGTGGCCATGAACACCGGAGACATGGAAGGTAGTCAAGACTTGTTTGATTTCTGATGAAGTTCAAATTATTGTAATAAATCAGTGAATGAAAGCACTCAAATCTACCACTGGTGTCAGCGTCTTTTCTACTACCTTTCTACACATCCATCCAGTACTCTAGAGGGCCCTGGAGTTTACAATTAGTCATATTGCTCAGTTTTAGTGCTTTTTTACTGAAGATAAAAGTATCCACATCAGCACCACCAGAAAGGAAATGGAAGCGGCCATGAACACCAGAGACATGGAAGGTAGTCAAGACTTGTTTGATTTCTGATGAAGTTCAAATTATTGTAATAAATCAGCTAACAAAAGCACTCAAATCTACCACTGGTGTCACCGTCTTTTCTACTACCTTTCTACACATCCATCCAGTACCCCCAGAGGGCCCTGGATTTTACAATTAGTTGTATTGCTCAGTTTCAGCTTTTTTTTACTGAAGATAAAAGTATCCACATCAGCGCCACCAGAAAGGAAATGGAAGTGGCCATGAACACAGGAGACATGGAAGGTAGTCAAGACTTGTTTGATTTCTGATGAAGTTCGAATTATTGTAATAAATCAGCAAATGAAAGCACTCAAATCTACCACTAGTGTCAATGTCTTTTCTACTACTTTTCTACACATCCATCCAGTACCCCCAGAGGGCCCTGGATTTTACAATTAGTCATATTGCTCAGTTTCAGTGCTTTTTACTGAAGATAAAAGTATCCACATCAGCGCCACCAGAAAGGAAATGGAAGCAGCCATGAACACCAGAGACATGGAAGGTAGTCAAGACTTGTTTGATTTCTGATGAAGTTCAAATTATTGTAATAAATCAGCGAACAAAAGTGCTCAAATCTACCACTGGTGTCAGCGTCTTTTCTACTACCTTTCTACACATCCATCCAGTACCCCCAGAGGGCCCTGGATTTTACAATTAGTCATATTGCTCAGTTTCAGTGCTTTTTTACTGAAGATAAAAGTATCCACATCAGCGCCACCAGAAAGGAAATGGAAGCAGCCATGAACACCGGAGACATGGAAGGTAGTCAAGACTTGTTTGATTTCTGATGAAGTTCGAATTATTGTAATAAATCAGTGAACAAAAGCGCTCAAATCTACCACTGGTGTCAGCGTCTTTTCTACTACCTTTCTACACATCCATCCAGTACCCCCAGAGGGCCCTGGATTTTACAATTAGTCGTATTGCTCAGTTTCAGTGCTTTTTTACTGAAGATAAAAGTATCCACATCAGTGCCACCAGAAAGGAAATGGAAGCGGCCATGAACACCGGAGACATGGAAGGTAGTCAAGACTTGTTTGATTTCTGATGAAGTTCAAATTATTGTAATAAATCAGCGAATGAAAGCGCTCAAATCTACCACTGGTGTCAGCGTCTTTTCTACTACCTTTCTACACATCCATCCAGTACCCCCAGAGGGCCCTGGATTTTACAATTAGTCATATTGCTCAGTTTCAGCACTTTTTTACTGAAGATAAAAGTATCCACATCAGCACCACCAGAAAGGAAATGGAAGCGGCCATGAACACCGGAGACATAGAAGGTAGTCAAGACTTGTTTGATTTCTGATGAAGTTCAAATTATTGTAATAAATCAGTGAATGAAAGTGCTCAAATCTACCACTGGTGTCAGCGTCTTTTCTACTACCTTTCTACACATCCATGCAGTACCCCCAGTGGGCCCTGGATTTTACAATTAGTCACATTGCTCAGTTTCAGTGCTTTTTACTGAAGATAAAAGTATCCACATCAACCCCACCAGAAAGAAAATGGAAGAGGCCAGGAACAGTGGAGACATGGAAGGTAGTCAAGACTTGTTTGATTTCTGATGAAGTTCAAATTATTGTAATAAATCAGCGAATGAAAGTGCTCAAATCTAGCACTGGTGTCAGCTTCTTTTCTATTACCTTTCTACACATCCATCCAGTACCCCCAGAGGGCCCTGGATTTTACAATTAGTCATATTGCTCAGTTTTAGCACTTTTTTCCTGAAGATAAAAGTATCCACATCAGTGCCACCAGAAAGGAAATGGAATCCGCCACGAACAGTGGAGACATGGAAGGTAGTCAAGACTTGTTTGATTTCCGATGAAGTTCAAATTATTGTAATAAATCAGCAAACAAAAGTGCTCAAATCTACCACTGGTGTCAGCTTCTTTTCTACTACCTTTCTACACATCCATCCAGTACCCCCAGAGGGCCCTGGATTTTACAATTAGTCATATTGCTCAGTTTCAGCACTTTTTTACTGAAGATAAAAGTATCCACATCAGCACCACCAGAAAGGAAATGGAAGCGGCCACAAACACCAGAGACATGGAAGGTAGTCAAGACTTGTTTGATTTCTGATGAAGTTCGAATTATTGTAATAAATCAGTGAAGGAAAGCGCTCAAATCTACCACTGGTGTCAGCGTCTTTTCTACTACCTTTCTACACATCCATCCAGTACCCCCAGAGGGCCCTGGATTTTACAATTAGTCGTATTGCTCAGTTTCAGCACTTTATTACTGAATATAAAAGTATCCACATCAGCACCACCAGAAAGGAAATGGAAGCTGCCATGAACACCGGAGACATGGAAGGTAGTCAAGACTTGTTTGATTTCTGATGAAGTTCAAATTATTGTAATAAATCAGCAAACAAAAGTGCTCAAATCTACCACTGGTGTCAGCTTCTTTTCTACTACCTTTCTACACATCCATCCAGTACCCCCAGAGGGCCCTGGATTTTTCAATTAGTCGCATAGCTCAGTTTCAGTACTTTTTTGCTGAAGATAAAAGTATCCACATCAGCAATACCAGATAGGAAATGGAAGCGGCAACGAAACCCGGAGACATCGAAGGTAGTCAAGACTTGTTTGATTTCTGATGAAGTTCGAATTAATGTAAAAAATCCGCAAATGAAAGCTGTAAAATCTGCCACTGGTGTCAGCCTATTTTATACTACCTTTCTACACATCCACCTAGTACCCCCAGAGGGCCTTGGATTTTAAAATGAGTCATATTGCTCAGTTTCAGTGCTTTTTTACTGAAGATAAAAGTATCCACATCAGCGCCACCAGAAAGGAAATGGAAGCAGCCACGAACACCGGAGACATGGAAGGTAGTCAAGACTTGTTTGATTTCTGATGAAGTTCAAATTATTGTAATAAATCAGCGAATGAAAGCGCTCAAATCTACCACTGGTGTCAGCGTCTTTTCTACTACCTTTCTACACATCCATCCAGTACCCCCAGAGGGCCCTGGATTTTACAATTAGTCGTATTGCTCAGTTTCAGCACTTTTTTACTGAAGATAAAAGTATCCACATCAGCACCACCAGAAAGGAAATGGAAGCGGCCATGAACACCGGAGACATGGAAGGTAGTCAAGACTTGTTTGATTTCCGATGAAGTTCAAATTATTGTAATAAATAAGCAAAAGAAAGCGCTCAAATCTACCACTGGTGTCAGTGCCTTTTCTACTACCTTTCTACACATCCATCCAGCACCCCCAAATGGCCCTGGATTTTACAATTAGTCGCATTGCTCAGTTTTAGCACTTTTTTACTGAAGATAAAAGTATCCACATCAGTGCCACCAGAAAGGAAATGGAATTGGCCACGGACACTGGAGACATGGAAGGTAGTCAAGACTTGTTTGATTTCTGATGAAGTTCGAATTATGGTAATAAATCAGCAAACGAAAGCTGTAAAATCTGCCACTGGTGTCAGCCTATTTTATACTACTTTTCTTCACATCCATCCAGTATACCCAGAGGACCCTGGATTTTACAATTAGTTGTATTGGTCAGTTTCAGTGCATTTTTACTAAAGATAAAAGTATCCACATCAGCACCACCAGAAAGGAAATGGAAGCAGCCACGAACACCGGAGACATGGAAGGTAGTCAAGACTTGTTTGATTTCTGATGAAGTTCGAATTATTGTAATAAATCAGCGAATGAAAGCGCTCAAATCTACCACTGGTGTCAGCGTCTTTTCTACTACCTTTCTACACATCCATCCAGTACCCCCAGAGGGCCCTGGATTTTACAATTAGTCATATTGCTCAGTTTCAGTTCTTTTTTACTGAAGATAAAAGTATCCACATCAGCACCACCAGAAAGGAAATGGAAGCAGCCATGAACACCGGAGACATGGAAGGTAGTCAAGACTTGTTTGATTTCTGATGAAGTTCAAATTATTGTAATAAATCAGCAAAAGAAAGTGCTCAAATCTACCACTGGTGTCAGCATCTTTTCTACTACCTTTCTACACATCCATCCAGTACCCCCAGAGGGCCCTGGATTTTACAATTAGTCATATTGCTCAGTTTCAGCACTTTTTTACTGAAGATAAAAGTATCCACATCAGTGCCACCAGAAAGGAAATGGAAGCGGCCACGAACACCGGAGACATGGAAGGTAGTCAAGACTTGTTTGATTTCTGATGAAGTTCGAATTATTGTAATAAATCAGCAAATGAAAGTGCTCAAATCTACCACTGGTGTCAGCGTCTTTTCTACTACCTTTCTACACATCCATCCAGTACCCCCAGAGGGCCCTGGATTTTACAATTAGTTGTATTGCTCAGTTTCAGTGCTTTTTTACTGAAGATAAAAGTATCCACATCAGCACCACCAGAAAGGAAATGGAAGTGGCCATGAACACTGGAGACATGGAAGGTAGTCAAGACTTGTTTGATTTCTGATGAAGTTCGAATTATTGTAATAAATCAGTGAATGAAAGTGCTCAAATCTACCACTGGTGTCAGCGTCTTTTCTACTACCTTTCTACACATCCATCCAGTACCCCAGAGGGCCCTGGATTTTACAATTAGTCATACTGCTCAGTTTTGGCACTTTTCTACTGAAGATAAAAGTATGCACATCAACACCACCAGAAAGGAAATGGAAGCGGCCACGAACACCAGAGACATGGAAGGTAGTCAAGACTTGTTTGATTTCTGATGAAGTTCAAATTATTGTAATAAATCAGCAAATGAAAGTGCTCAAATCTACCACTGGTGTCAGCATCTTTTCTACTACCTTTCTACACATCCATCCAGTACCCCCAGAGGGCCTTGGATTTTACAGTTTGTCGTATAGCTCAGTTTCAGCACTTTTTTGCTGAAGATAAAAGTATCCACATCAGCACCACCAGATAGGAAATGGAAGCGGCCATGAACACCGGAGACATGGAAGGTCATCAAGACTTGTTTTATTTCTAATGAAGTTCGAATTGTAAAAAATCAGTGAACTAAAGAGCTCAAACCTAGAACTGGTGTCAGCATATTTTCTACTACCTTTCTACACATCCATCCAGTACCCACAGAGGGCGTTGGATTTTACAATTAGTCATATTGCTCAGTTTTAGAGATTTTTTACTGAAGATAAAAGTATCCACATCAGCGCCAGAAGAAAGGAAATGGAAGCGGCCATGAAGTCCAGAGACATGGAAGGTAGTCAAGACTTGTTTGATTTTACATGAAGTTCGAATTATTGTAATAAATCAGTAAACAAAATCGCTCAAATCTACCACTGGTGTCAGCGTCATTTCTACTACCTTTCTACACATCCATCCAGTACCCCCAGAGGGCCCTGGATTTTACAATTAGTCATATTGCTCAGTTTCATTGCTTTTGTTCTGAAGATAAAAGTATCCACATCAGTGTCTCCAAAATGGAAATGGAAGCAGCCATGAACACCGGAGACATGGAAGGTAGGCAAGACTTGTTTGACTTCTGATGTAGTTTGAATTATTGTAATAAATCAGTGAACAAAAGCACTCAAATCTACCACTAGTGTCAACGTCTTTTCTACTACCTTTCTACACATCCATCCAGTATCCCCAGAGGGCCCTGGATTTTACAATTAGTCGTATTGGTCAGTTTCAGTGCTTTTTTACTGAAGATAAAAGTATCCACATTAGCGCCACCAGAAAGAAAATGGAAGTGGCCCGAACACCAGAGACATGGAAGTAGTCAAGACTTGTTTGATTTCTGATGAAGTTCAAATTATTGTAATAAATCAGCTAAAAAACGTGCTCAAATCTATAACTGGTGTCACCGTCTTTTCTACTACCTTTCTACACATTCACCCAGTACCCCCAGAGGGCCCTGGATTTTACAATTTGTCGTATTGCTCAGTTTCAGCACTTTTTTACTAAAGATAAAAGTATCCATATCAGCACCACCAGAAAGGAAATGGAAGCGGCCATGAACACCGGAGACAAGGAAGGTAGTCAAGACTTGTTTAATTTCAGATGAAGTTCAAATTATCGTAATAAATCAGCAAATGAAAGCACTCAAATCTACCATTGGTGTCAGCATCTTTTCTACTACCTTTCTACACATCCATCCAGTACCCCCAGAGGGCACTGGATTTTACAATTAGTCGTATTGGTCAGTTTCAGTGCTTTTTTACTGAAGATAAAAGTATCCACATCAGCACCACCAGAAAGGAAATGGAAGTGGCCACAAACACCAGAGACATGGAAGGTAGTCAAGTCTTGTTTGATTTCTGATGAAGTTCGAATTATTGTAATAAATCAGCAAATGAAAGCACTCAAATCTACCACTGGTGTCAGCATCTTTTCTACTACCTTTCTACACATTTATCCAGTACCCCCAGAGGGCCTAGGATTTTACAGTTTGTCATATAGCTCAATTTCAGCACTTTTTTACTGAAGATAAAAGTATACACATTAGCACCACCAGAAAGGAAATGGAAGCAGCCATGAACACCGGAGACATGGAAGGTAGTCAAGGCTTGTTTGATTTCTTATGAAGTTCCAATTATTGTAATAAATCAGTGAAGGAAAGCTCTAAAATCTACCACTGGTGTCTGCGTCTTTTCTACTACCTTTCTACACATCCATCCAGTACCCCCAGAGGGCCCTGGATTTTACAATTAGTCGTATTGCTCAGTTTCAGTGCTTTTTTACTGAAGATAAAAGTATCCACATCAACACCACCAGAAAGGAAATGGAAGCGGCCACGAACACCGGAGACATGGAAGGTAGTCAAGACTTGTTTGATTTCTGATGAAGTTTGAATTATTGTAATAAATCAGCAAAGGAAAGTGCTCAAATCTAGCACTGGTGTCACCTTCTTTTCTATTACCTTTTTACACATCCATCCAGTACCCCCAGAGGGCCCTGGATTTTACAATTAGTCGTATTGCTCAGTTTCAGTTCTTTTTTACTGAAGATAAAAGTATCCACATCAGCGCCACCAGAAAGGAAATGGAAGTGGCCATGAACACCGGAGACATGGAAGGTAGTCAAGACTTGTTTGATTTCTGATGAAGTTCAAATTATTGTAATAAATCAGCGAATGAAAGTGCTCAAATCTACCACTGGTGTCAGCGTCTTTTCTACTACCTTTCTACACATCCATCCAGTACCCCCAGAGGGCCCTGGATTTTACAATTAGTCATATTGCTCAGTTTCAGTGCTTTTTTACTGAAGATAAAAGTATCCACATCAGCACCACCAGAAAGGAAATGGAAGCAGCCATGAACACCGGAGACATGGAAGGTAGTCAAGACTTGTTTGATTTCTGATGAAGTTCGAATTATTGTAATAAATCAGCAAACAAAACCTCTCAAATCTAGCACTGGTGTCAGCTTCTTTTCTATTACCTTTCTCTACATTCATCCGGTATCCCCACTGGGCCCTGGATTGTACAATTAGTCATATTGCTCAGTTTCAGTTTGCTTTTACTGAAGATAAATGTATCCACTTCAGCACCACCAGAAAGGAAATGGAAGCGGCCACAAACACCGGAGACATGGAAGGTATTCAAGACTTGTTTGATTTCTGATGAAGTTCAAATTATTGTAATAAATCAGCAAACAAAAGTGCTCAAATCTACCACTGGTGTCAGTGTCATTTCTACTACCTTTCTACACATCCATCCAGTACCCCCAGAGGGCCCTGGATTTTACAATTATTCGTATTGCTCAGTTTCAGCACTTTTTTACTGGAGATACAAGTATCCACATCAGCAAAACCAGAGAGGAAATGGAATCGGCCATGAACACCGGAGACATGGAAGGTAGTCAAGGTTTGTTTGATTTCTGATGAAGTTCAAATTATTGTAATAAATCAGCGAACAAAGCGGTCAAATTTACCACTGGTGTCAGCATCTTTTCTACTATGTTTCTACACATCCATCCAGTACCCCCAGAGGGCCGTGGATTTTACAATTAGTCATATTGCTGAGTTTCAGCACTTTTTTACTAAAGATAAAGGTATCCACATCAGCTCCACCAGAAAGGAAATGGAAGTGGCCACGAACACCGGAGACATGGAAGGTAGTCAAGACTTGTTTGATTTCTGATGAAGTTCGAATTATTGTAATAAATCAGCGAATGAAAGCACTCAAATCTACCACTGGTGTCAGCGTCTTTTCTACTACCTTTCTACACATCCATCCAGTACCCCCAGAGGGCCCTGGATTTTACAATTAGTCATATTGCTCAGTTTCAGTGCTTTTTTACTGAAGATAAAAGTATCCACATCAACGCCACCAGAAAGGAAATGGAAGCAGCCATGAACACCGAAGGCATGAAAGGTAGTCAAGACTTGATTTCTGATAAAGTTCCAATTGGAGTAATAAATCAGCAAATGAAAGCTCTCAAATCTACCACTGGTGTCAGCGTCTTTTCTACTACCTTTCTACACATCCATCCAGTACCCCCAGAGGGCTCTGGATTTTACAATTAGTCGTATTGCTTAGTTTCAGTTATTTTTTACTGAAGATAAAAGTATCCACATCAGCGCCACCAGAAAGGAAATAGAAGCGGCCACGAACACCGGAGACATGGAAGGTAGTCAAGACTTGTTTGATTTTTGACGAAGTTCAAATTATTGTAATAAATCAGTGAACAGAAGAACTCAAATCTACCACTGGTGTTACCGTCTTTTCTACTACCTTTCTACACATCGATCCAGTACCCCCAGAGGGCCCTGGATTTTACAATTAGTCGTATTGCTCAATTTCAACGCTTTTTTACTGAAGATAAAAGTATCCACATCAGCATCACCAGAAAGGAAATGGAAGCAGCCATGAACACCGGAGACATGGAAGGTAGTCAAGACTTGTTTGATTTCTGATGAAGTTTGAATTATTGTAATAAATCAGCAAATGAAAGTGCTCAAATCTAGCACTGGTGTCAGCTTCTTTTCTACTACCTTTCTACACATCCATCCAGTTCCCCCAGAGGGCCCTGGATTTTACAATTAGTCATATTGCTGAGTTTCAGCACTTTTTTACTGAAGACAAAAGTATCCACATCAGCACCACAAGAAAGGAAATGGAAGCTGCCACGAACACCGGAGACATGGAAGGTAGTCAAGACTTGTTTGATTTCTTATGAAGTTCCAATTATTGTAATAAATCAGTGAATGAAAGCGCTCAAATCTACCACTGGTGTCAGCGTGTTTTCTACTACCTTTCTACACATCCATCCAGTACCCCAGAGGGCACTGGATTTTACAATTAGTCGTATTGCTCAGTTTCAGCACTTTTTTACTGAAGATAAAAGTATCCACATCAGCGCCACCAGAAAGGAAATGGAAGTGGCTATGAACACCAGAGACATGGAAGGTAGTCAAGACTTGTTTGATTTCTGATGAAGTTCAAATTATTGTAATAAATCAGCAAATGAAAGTGCTCAAATCTACCACTGGTGTCAGTGTCTTTTCTACTACCTTTCTACACATCCATCCAGTACCCCCAGAGGGCCCTGGATTTTACAATTAGTCGTATTGCTCAGTTTCAGTGCTTTTTTACTGAAGATAAAAGTATCCACATCAGCACCACCAGAAAGGAAATGGAAGCGGCCACGAACACTGGAGACATGGAAGGTAGTCAAGACTTGTTTGATTTCTGATGAAGTTCGAATTATGGTAATAAATCAACGAACGAAAGTGCTCAAATCTACCACTGGTGCCAGCGTCTTTTCTACTACCTTTCTACATATCCATCCAGTACCCCCAGAGGGCCCTGGATTTTACAATTAGTCTTATTGCTCAGTTTCAGCACTTTTTTACTGAAGATAAAAGTATCCACATCAGCACCACCAGAAAGGAAATGGAAGCAGCCATGAACACCGGAGACATGGAAGGTAATCAAGACTTGTTTGATTTCTGATGAAGTTCGAATTGTTGTAATAAATCAGCGAATGAAAGCTTTCAAATCTGCAACTGGTGTCAGCTTCTTTTCTACTACTTTCTATGCATCCATCCAGTACCCCCAGAGGGCCCTGGATTTTACAATTAGTCATATTGCTCAGTTTCAGCACTTTTTTACTGAAGATAAAAGTATCCACATCAGCACCACCAGAAAGGAAATGGAAGCGGCCATGAACACCAGAGACATGGAAGGTAGTCAAGACTTGTTTGATTTCTGATGAAGTTCGAATTATTGTAATAAATCAGTGAACAAAAGCGCTCAAATCTACCACTGGTGTCAGCATCTTTTCTACTACCTTTCTACACATCCATCCAGTACCCCCAGAGGGCCCTGGATTTTACAATTAGTCATATTGCTCAGTTTCAGTGCTTTTTTACTGAAGATAAAAGTATCCACATCAGCGCCACCAGAAAGGAAATGGAAGCGGCCATGAACACCAGAGACATGGAAGGTAGTCAAGACTTGTTTGATTTCTGATGAAGTTCGAATTATTGTAATAAATCAGTGAACAAAAGTGCTCAAATCTACCACTGGTGTCAGCGTCTTTTCTACTACCTTTCTACACATCCATCCAGTACCCCCAGAGGGCCCTGGATTTTACAATTAGTCATATTGCTCAGTTTCAGAGCTTTTTACTGAAGATAAAAGTATCCACATCAGTGCCACCAGAAAGGAAATGGAAGCAGCCATGAACACCGGAGACATGGAAGGTAGTCAAGACTTGTTTGATTTCTGATGAAGTTCAAATTATTGTAATAAATCAGCGAATGAAAGCACTCAAATCTACCACTGGTGTCAGCGTCTTTTCTACTACCTTTCTACACATCCATCCAGTACCCCCAGAGGGCCCTGGATTTTACAATTAGTCGTATTGCTCAGTTTCAGTGCTTTTTTACTGAAGATAAAAGTATCCACATCAGCACCACCAGAAAGGAAATGGAAGTGGCCATGAACACCAGAGACATGGAAGGTAGTCAAGACTTGTTTGATTTCTGATGAAGTTTGAATTATTGTAATAAATCAGCAAATGAAAGCACTCAAATCTACCACTGGTGTCAGCGTCTTTTCTACTACCTTTCTACACATCCATCCAGTACCCCCAGAGGGCCCTGGATTTTACAATTAGTCATATAGCTCAATTTCAGCACTTTTTTACTGAAGATAAAAGTATACACATTAGCACCACCAGAAAGGAAATGGAAGCAGCCATGAACACCAGAGACATGGATAGTAGCCAATACGTATTTGATTTCTGATGAAGTCTGAATTATTGTAATAAATCAGCGAACAAAAGTGGTCAAATATACCAATGGTTTCAGTGTCTTTTCTAATACCTTTCTACACATACATCCAGTACCTCCAGAGGGCCCTGGATTTTACAATTAGTCATATTGCTCTGTTTCAGCGCTTTTTTACTGAAGATATAAGTATCCACATCAACGACACCAGAAAGGAAATGGAATTAGCCATAAACACTGGAGATATGGAAGGTAGTCAAGACTTGTTTGATTTCGTATGAAGTTCGAATTATTGTAATAAATCAGTGAAGGAAAGCGCTCAAATCTACCACTGGTGTCAGCGTCTTTTCTATTACCTTTCTACACATCCATCCAGTAACCCCAGAGCGCCCTGGATTTTACAATTAGTTGTATTTCTAAGTTTCAGTGCTTTTTTACTGAAGATAAAAGTATCCACATCCAAGCCACCAGAAATAAAATGGAAGTGGCCAGGAATGGTGGAGATATGGAAGGTAGTCAAGACTTGTTTGATTTCTGATGAAGTTCAAATTATTGTAATAAATCAGCGAACGAAAGTGCTCAAATCTAGCAATGGTGTCAGCTTCTTTTCTATTACCTTTCTACACATCCATCCTGTACCCCCAGAGGGCCCTGGATTTTACAATTAGTCATATTGCTCAGTTTCAGCACTTTTTTACTGAAGATAAAAGTATCCACATCAGCACCACCAGAAAGGAAATGGAAGCGGCCACGAACACCGGAGACATGGAAGGTAGTCAAGACTTGTTTGATTTCTGATGAAGTTCAAATTATTGTAATAAATCAGCAAATGAAAGCGCTCAAATCTACCACTGGTGTCAGCATCTTTTCTACTACCTTTCTACACATCCATCCAGTACCCCCAGAGGGCCCTGGATTTTACAATTAGTCATATTGCTCAGTTTCAGCGCTTTTTTACTGAAGATAAAAGTATCCACATCAGTGCCACCAGAAAGGAAATGGAAGCAGCCATGAACACAATAGAAATGGAAGGTAGTTAAGACTTGTTTGATTTCCGATGAAGTTCAAATTATTGTAATAAATAAGCGAAAGAAAGTGCTCAAATCTACCACTGGTGTCAGTGCCTTTTCTACTACCTTTCTACACATCCATCCAGTACCCCCAGAGGGCCCTGGATTTTACAATTAGTCATATTGCTCAGTTTCAGTGCTTTTTTACTGAAGATAAAAGTATCCACATCAGCAAAACCAGAAAGGAAATGGAATCGGCCATGAACACCGGAGACATGGAAGGTAGTCAAGACTTGTTTGATTTCTGATGAAGTTCAAATTATTGTAATAAATCAGTGAATGAAAGTGCTCAAATCTACCACTGGTGTCAGTGTCTTTTCTACTACCTTTCTACACATCCATCCAGTACCCCCAGAGGGCCCTGGATTTTACAATTAGTCATATTGCTCAGTTTCAGCACTTTTTTACTGAAGATAAAAGTATCCACATCAGCACCACCAGAAAGGAAATGGAAGCGGCCACGAACACCGGAGACATGGAAGGTAGTCAAGACTTGTTTGATTTCTGATGAAGTTCAAATTATTGTAATAAATCAGCGAACAAAAGCACTCAAATCTACCACTAGTC